>NW_022170511.1:15553932-15628777 GCF_008802855.1 Photinus pyralis | reverse complement strand
CCTGATAGCGTTGACTATTGTGGCCATTAAAAGCTATGTTGGTAAGTATGAATTACATACTATCCGTAGATTTCCAATGCGAGTGTGTGAATATTTTTTTTTTTTTTTCTTTAGAACCCTACATAACTTCACCAGACACAGACACTAATCGTTACTTGATTTTAATCCGTGCGATTAGTTAACCAGGCTAGACCTGAGTTCTCACAAGAAACACCGACCATAATAATAATATATTTATTGAGTTATTGTGTGGGTACACTTACTCTAGTCAAGTCTCATACATATGTAATTAACAGACACAAAGGTATATAAAAAGTACATACAAGTACAACAAAGAGACATGCATATTCCTTACTCAATTCTGCGACAGTGACTTATAAACTCGTCAAATGAATAGAAAGCATTTTCTATAAGTACCTTTTTGATAGAAGTTTTAAATAACTTTAAAGGAAGTATTTTTATATGTGCGGGAATACAATTATACAATACCTGTGATTGATAAGTCAAACCATTTCGAGTTTTTGTTAGTCTACAAAAAGGTAGCCTTATGTTGTCTTTTTGCCTGGTGTTATACGAGTGTACATCTGATTGAAGGACAGTTGAGACCATATTACTTTTGACTAGACATACTACTTGCAAAATATATAAGCAAGGGAATGTCATAATTTTTAAAGTGATAAATGAGACACGGCAGTCGTCTCTATAGTTTAAACCAGAGAGCACTCGTACGGCTTTCCGTTGCAAACGGAATACACTGGACCAGTGGGAACTGTGTCCCCATGCCAAAATTGCATATGATAACGTACTTTGTATAAGTGCGTAATAAGCAGTTTTCATTACCTTTAAGGATACATTGTTTTGCAATTTCCTTAATAAAAAAAGTGATTTATTCATTTTTTTAATAATGTTAGTACACTGCACATGAAAATTAAGCTGTGGATCTATTACACAACCCAAGAGGGACATTTCCCTTGTTGCAAGATAGGGGTCGGTCGTTCTTAATGATAGGGGCATTATAACTGTTTTAGATTCATTCAGTAGTAGCTTATTGTCTATACACCAATTTGTAACGATTTCGATGGCACTTTGAGTATATGACAGCAATACTGAAGTCATCGTTACATGATAGCAAGGTTGCGTCATCAGCATAAAGAATGCAATCCATGTGTTTAGGCAACACCGTGGGCATATCGTTTATATATATTAAAAATAACAGGGGGCCGAGTATAGACCCCTGTGGAACTCCCCGTGTTACAGGTAATGTCGGAGAAATAGTCTGATTCACGCGCACACACTGGAACCTATTGATTAAATATGATTTAATTAGTGCTAAGCTTGAATCATTAAAGTGGTACACGTATTGTAATTTACGAACTAATAGATTGTGGTCGACACAATCGAATGCCTTAGATAAATTGATAAATGCCGCTACCAAATGCTGACCTCTTTCAAAACATTCGTAGGCATTATTAACGAAGGTAATAATTGCATCAGAAGTTCCACGTCCTTTCCTAAATCCAAACTGTTTGCGATAAAATAGAGCACTATTTTCGAAAAAGTTAAGCGGAAACGTGTGTCACGTTTTACGAGGAAGTTAGTGGAAGTGCTGTGTTTATCGAACAGGCGTCGCTTATCTGAAGCCTTTATTTAAGGTTTTCCCAGTACTCGTTAAAGGGAGTTTTTTCACCATTAAAGAGCCAATTTTACATCTGTAATTACAACGAACCCAGTGTCGTCCAAATTGAGATACAAGTTCAATTAAAGTAGAGAAGTGAAGGTTTAGAAACATAATCCGCACATACCAATTTCATCATCATTTGTTATCTGATCATGGCTCTTCAGCTACAATATATCTATAGACGTAACTACAATGATTTTTGTATTTAGTAATTATTTTAATTTTAATTCAATTGTTTGATCAGCTAAAGCTGTGAATAATCGTTTACTTTTGGTTGTCTTATGAGATTTTGTGTATCTTCGGTTTGCAATATTTATTAAACCGAATTTATTTTTGCGGATCTTGCATATTTTGATATCCTTTGTATTTACATGATACAATTGCATATTTTAAGATGTATTTAAATTTTTGTTAGATTTAATCGATTTTAATTTCAATTTTTAATACATTTTTTCGGATTTTTATAACGGACGCGATAATGAAACATACTGCAAAAGCCGAAAGGAAGATTTATTGATTTAATTGATGTTTAATTTCATCATTTCCAAACTATTTTACCTTTCTCTTTCTCTACGGTGATGATGGGTGATATTGTGGAAGGTTTGGAAATTGCTCCCAATAGTTTGTCCTTTTCTAATGCACCTATTACTTTAGTTGATGTAGAGTAGGTATAGTTTCTCTGCTTAGTGCTTATAAATTAATTCTTAGCGACAAGAGACAATCATTTCGTGCAGAAAACTTAAGAGAAACATCTTATTGCTAGTGTTTACCGTAATTCCTTTTTTATTAGAAATTATGCAACATATATAATTTTGTATACGCGTGCATATATATCAAAACTGTTTGCATATTTTTCACTAATATTCTGCAATATGCGCATAATTTTACCAATCATTGTGTATTAATACAGGCAGTAAAGAACATTCGGGAAACAATTAAAAAAACATTTTTTAAATTACCTATTAACAGTTGATTTTATCGAAAAAGTACTAGTAACAATATTTATATCACATATAAAGAGCTTTCAATAAAAAAAAAAAGATTAATGAAATTGGATCAATAATTCCAGAGATATAGTTTACTTTATACAACTCTACATCCGCCATCTTTGATTGGCCGCCATTTCTATTAGCTACCGCTTTGAGATGGCAATCATGATTTTTTGGCATCCTAATAAACCTGTATAACCACTGTAAAAAGGAAAATTGGTACCCCCAAATTATACCGTCATGTCGACTGGCCCATGGACTACATAAGATGCACGACTGTACCTATTTGTTTCTCAATCACGGACGCTGTTAATATAATAAAATAGAAGGAGGCAGTAGACTAGGTGTGCAGAGTTAGGTGGGTCATTTGCGATTAATTTGATTTAATCGCCAATTATGCTGAATTTAACTGAAAGAGAAATAAGTTATTTCAAAAATTATATTGACCCAGCCAACCTCACGGAGCCGCGGACTTTTTTATAAATGATTTTTTCTT
This sequence comes from Photinus pyralis, assembly GCF_008802855.1. Classification (NCBI taxonomy): domain Eukaryota; kingdom Metazoa; phylum Arthropoda; class Insecta; order Coleoptera; family Lampyridae; genus Photinus; species Photinus pyralis. The sequence goes on along the minus strand of NW_022170511.1, from coordinate 15,625,614 downwards.
ATGCACAAATTAAGCGCTAATTGTGCGCCTTTCCACCGTTGGAATGGAATGTTGCGCCCGAGGTTGCGCCTTAATAGTAAATCGATTATTCCAAAGCCATTATCGCGCAGTCGCCGACCTTTTCATTAATGAAATATTCAATGCTAATTATGCGCCCGTATACAATGAAATTTTGCGGCCTAGTAGAAAATGCCATATTTCCAAAACCATTATTCCGGCTAACCTCGCGTAGCCTCGAACTTTTTTATAAATGAATTGCTTTTTATGCAGAAATTAAGCACTAATTATGCGCGTTTGGTAACATTTTGTGCCCTAATAGAAAATTGTTTGACATAATCTTCGCCGTTAGGTTAAAAAATATGCCTTGCATCTGTAAGAACTGAGCTACGTGAATCTGGCCGCCGTGGCGGTAAAATTTTTGAAATAATTTCTTTCCCAATGAGGCGCAAAATTGCATTCCAATGAAGCTAAATATAAAGTTGACAGGGAAAAAGATTTTTTGAATAACTTATTTTCTATTGTTGAGAATTGTTGAGAGAAGTTGCCAAGAATATGATTTTTGAAATAATTCATTTTCTGCAACAGCGCCAAATTTACTTAAACAGCACATTGGCGCCTAATTATGCATTCAATTGAATCAAATTAGTGGCAAACCTACCTTCACACGCCTCTCTCGCTATACCTTCCAGGTTCTGAAATTGTCATGATTTTGGACTTTCTGTCTGTCCGTCCGTCTGTGTACATAACTCGCGAACGATTTCGAATCAGACAATGGTCAAGAGACTAACTGCCTAATTTTGGTCATTTGGACTTCTTGTTCGCCCGTCTGTATGTTTGTCGCTCGTTTATATTTCCCGTTTCCAAATTTAAAAGAGACTGCCAGGCTCAGAGATTTGGGTCCAGCGATAATCTCGACAAACCTAAAAATCAAGATTCTATAAAGAATTCCTTTTTCGTAGAAATAGTGTACGTAATCATCACGCAATATTACTTTACGTGGTGCATGTAAACGATAGGTGAGATACTTTTTTCGTCAATCATTAAACAAATCATTTATTATTTATGCACTTTCTTCATTACATTTATAATCGAAGACTGGGATTTCCTACTTCGTTTTCTGTCGTTTGGTCTGCTAACTGAAATGGATTTCTTAGCATTTCGGTTATTAAAGACGGTAAAAGCCAAGTGGGGAATAATTTTAATGGCAATTTTATTACAACATCAAAATTCACAAAAGTTAATATCAAAGTGAGGTTATTTCATTTTAATAGCGAGTTTGAAACATGCAATTAAATTATTGAGGCAATTAACGGATTGAGTTAATTCACCGCTTTCTGGGAGTCAAGATCGAGATAACAATTTGTTCTGATCGTATCAGTAGCATTAGGTTTTAATGCGTTCTCGTTTCTTTCGTAAACCAGGCCGTATGTCATCCGTTTAAAATGATATGAAAACACATTTTTCACACTACGTTAATAACTTAACAAAATTTGAATACATTAATAAGCTTTATTGATATTAAAACAAGTGAGCGAGTGACAGGCTACTTGATTTATTTTCGCAATATCCTGGCGGGAAATTTAATTCGCCTCTTAAAGATTTTTAAAATTAAAAAGATCGTAATATAAATGACATAGTTATGACAGCCTCCTGTAAATGCGAGTTTTTAACTTTCATTATTAAAAAATATTATTTTGAAATCTGCATCTGAATGCACCGAGTTTGACTTATATGAAAAATTAAATGAAGCGTACTCCGACATAAAACTGAAATAAACGCTTTGTGAACGTTAATTATTTTTGCAGATGCTTTTGAATTAACGCCTTTATGTTTCGAGTTCTCGTACATCCACCACTCTTATATGCAGAGTTACTGAAACCAAATTACGGTATTACATTCAGTCTGACATCCCACGTAATTGAGGCAATTATACAATATACTGCGACCAACAAAAAGTGAGTAAACGCACGAAATCTGCGGTTATTTACGTAAATGTATTAGCGCAACGAAACCTCATGTGACGAAAACTTACTTAAGCGTAATAAACTGCATTATTTCATTTATTTTTGTAAGCAAGATCGGATATAACCTCGCGCGAAATTTATTGCTACAAATTTATATGAGATATTTCAAGAATTTCATATTGTTTTACTTTATGGTCACATAAAGCAGTTTGTACTAAAAGGTATCATCCTTGCATCTCATATTGCGCAAAAATGAAATATTGGTTTTCGGTGGTATTTTGGCGAACGGATCAATGGAGATTGTAAAATTTATTCAAAAGACGTAAATAAATGTTTATTATAGCGGCAACAATCTAATGTTTTGAAATATAATTGTGGGCCTAAATTAGACTCTTGAGGTACTCCTAACTTGCAACATTCTAGTCGTGTGTGGTTGTTTATTCATATCATACTAATTACTATACGACCTTTAGTGAACATTCATGCGGAATGGACACCCTTTTTCTCAAACAATATAAAGAGCTCGATAAAGAGATATAATATCGTAAAACAATAACCGGTAGATTTTGGGAGACTATTGCCTTTGGCGTATCAGTACAAATTGAAATTCATGAAAATTCTAAAAAATAGTTCAGACAAATTAATAAATACCTCCAGAAATAGAAAAAATCAAATTTTTACAAGTTTAAAAAACTTCCAAGAAAAGATGACGATCGGCATAAAAATCCGAAAAAATCAAAAATTCGAAAACTACAAAAATGCGGAAAAATTTGGAAAATTTGATTCGAAATGAAATAAATAAATAAATAAAAACCTATATTTAATGTCGGAATGCCATTATTAATTAATTCTTTCTTCTTTTGTATTTTTGAGCTGTTCATTAGGTATGTCAAAAAATTTGGCGGTAGAGGAACCAAATAAATCGAAGGCCGTTTGGGAGCTAGCCGCCGAAAAATTCAAGTGCGACAAAAAACGTTATTCTCGACGCAATTTGGTGTCTGAGGGTAGTAGGTATACAGGGCCGATCTTGGACCAGTTCAAGGTCGTTCGCCACCTGGTGGTGACCTTGGGAAGTATGCCAAGGTCACGGAGCGGTGACCTTGGGAAGTAAGGACAAGATGACAATCTTAAGACCATCCAAGGACAATGAAACCATTGTTGTAGTGTCAAATTACATTTTCAAGATCATAGAAGGGCAATGGCCACATTTTTATGTGGTGTCTTTACACTCAAGGTCATCCGAGACACACTTTTTTGACTTTTTGGGTTTTGGGTTGATCACAAAAATTGTCAGAAATGCAGTCTCTTCAATTTCTACAAGGTGGTATGTATGATTTTTAGTCAACATAATTTACTTCTCTAGAGGAAACCAGATCGACCACGTGCTGATATCCAAAAAGAGGCAAAATATAATCCAAGATGTCAGATCGTATGGGGGGAGGGGGCGGAAGGTAGCACAGACCACCTCCTAGTAACCTAGCAATAACTAAGGTGAAGCTAAGAAAAATTGAGAGGTAGAAAAACACCAGCAAAGAGGAAAATATGAAAATTGAGGAAATTACAGAGAAGAGCAATATGAAAAGCAGATGAAAACCTCATTATATGTGTATAGAGCTGAAACTATCGAAGAAGAATGGAATAACATAAAAAGAATCATTGAAAATACTGCAAACAAGTTGATAGGGAGAATAGTAGGGGAGAAAGAGAATCAGTGGTTTGACACTGAATGCGAAACAATGATCGAGAATAAGAAGGACGCGAGAACAGGAAATGACGAGGGCCATAAAGGGTATCAACAAACCAGGAAAAAGTGTACAAAACTAATAAATGGAGAAAATGAGACATGTATTACGGAAACGATGGAAACACGGCAAAGATACAGGGCGAGGAATGGCTAAAACACTTCCTATAAACGGAAAGCGCTGAAGAAGTTCCCTCCAAGGGACCAAATAGAACGAAAGGTCGGGACAAACGTCTCTCTCTCTCTCTCTCTCTCTCTCTCGCTTCCTTTCTTTCTTTCTCTCTTTCTTTCTTTCTCTACCTTCTCCTTTCTATGTAGGCAATGGAGGAAGTTCAAGGAAGTGATTGCCACTTTTAAGTTAACCAAAGCAGGAGGAATGGACAATATTGTAAACGAAATGATCAAACAATAAGAGGAAACGATTTAAAACAATTCAGATATTGGACAAGAAGTGCATGTCCAGCGAATGGAAAAGGGGATTATTAGTGCCATTATTGAAGAAAGACCATCCGAGGATATGCACAGAGGAACTAATCTCCTAGAAACAGTATACAAAATCATGACCACACTAATAAAAACTAAACTAATGAAACTCACCGAGCGAACTATAAGAGATTACCAAGGACTTAGGGAAGACAGATCCACATTAAACGGGATATGTACTGTAAGCCAAATAATTGAAAGAGGGCACGAATATGAAATTGGACTGGAAATACTCTATGTTGATTTCAGGACGAGGTGCTATAATAGAAGATATAAATAAAATGGAAATTCCGCAAAAACTAATACAACTGACTGAAATGACAATGAGAGGATCTAGGCTATTTGCACACACACCGATTTTGGAGGGTCGGTAAAAAATCGGCCGATATTTTATCGGTAGCAGATGCTTGCAGACATAGCGGATTTTTACCGGTCAAACAATCCTCAAAATCGTTTTTCATAACAGAGCCAACTTCTCTCCATGTATCCCTGATGGTAAGATTCCTATCTTGAAATGAGTCCAAACTGGTCTTGCCTCCACTAACGAAATAAGGACATCATGGTCTATCAAGTCACCCATTGCAATGTTTTCAAACGCAATTAAAACGCACTACCAAAACTAGCACTCATTACCAAAATGTAGTCCTATATCAACAGAGCAGTCGGTTGGAATGGAAGATGGCGATAGCGAGAACTGCTGAGGACGGTCGGCAAACAAGAACACGAAGATTTCAAAATTAATTTGACAATTGAGACGAGGAGACGGCCTGTCAAACAGAAAGGAAAGATACACCAACAAATACAGGCAGAGTATAGAGACTACCACAAATACAAAAGCATAGGCAGGATCACCAAAATGAGAGTATACAAAGTAGCAATCAGACCAGGCGTGACATACGGAAGTGAGGCGATGACGTTAACAGCGGCGGAACAGGAAAAATTAAGGATTTTTGAAAGGAAAATAATAACAATTTTTGGAGGAAATTGCGGAAGGAATATTTCGAAGATTAATGAATTCGGAGATAAGAACACTACTGAGTCCAAAGGGTAGGTGGGAGTATCACGTATCAAATGGAGGGAAAAGATACAGAACCGGAAAACTTGGAGGAAGATAACAGAAGAAGCCAAGACAAGCAACAAGTTAGACTGGGAGAAGAAGTCAAGGACGTGCAGTAACTCACCATTCTAAAGGATTTTTTCAAACTCAAATGAGCGGCTGCAATCCCAATCCCAAATGGGATGTATAGCCAATTATTTGCTTACATATCGGAAGCAGCACTATTTTGGTTATAGGACGAAATACTTGATTTTAGTACTATAGTAACCTAGATAGTAACATTGTTGTTACAGTTATTTTGTTTTTAGGTGCATTCTAAATTCAAATAACTTTTTCACAAACATTTGAAGAAAATCGAAAATTAAAGCAAAAGATAACTAATTTCAAGTTTTTTGCCCTCGATGGATATCCAATTAAGTGAATTTGGAAGAGGTGGAAAATTAGGAATTATCGTATATGGAATTGTAAAAATTGAAAGTGTAATTTTTTTAATGGAATTATGTGTTGATCGAAGTGGTGTGCACATTTATGCTGGCGGTGCCCCCCTTCTCCTCGCCCTTTCACCAGAAGTGCAATTATAACTTGGCATAATTTGCGAGAGATTGTTTATTTTCTTTTGTGAAGCTTTTCAGCAAGCCATAATTAGTCGAATTTCAAATTTAGAAATAAAACGAGAATTGAGCATTTTCAGTTTGTAGAATTTAGCGTTCAAAAAATGTCCAGTCAAGAAACATGAGTCAAGCTTGGTGATTTTTTAATCGAGAAGCCTCTTGTAATAAAGAGCCCCCGCAAAAAAAAATTGGGTATTAAGATACACAAATGCACGAAATACAAGGGGATGAAATACGTGAACTATATCAAATGCGTAAAGTTAGCTCGCTCACATTTAGGTCTGGGATATTCGGAATTCTCGAAACCAGTCAGTCCCCAATGCCGACGTTAATTGAATTTTGTGTTTGCGGATGCTTATTACCAAATTAGCAACGCTTAATTACCAATGTGTTTTATTAGTAAACAGAACTACTCGCTTACATTAGGCAGCATTAACGTTCAAAGGTTTACACTTCAAGTAAATGAAGCCCGTTTTATTTAGTTTGTTGAACAAAGCTATGCTTAATCCGAGTATTTAGTTTACTGCATTATGCTCCTTTTACAACAAGAATGTTACAGGATTAATTTATCAGGAATGTTGGTGTTTGCGTGTTTACGTTTACGTGTAGGTGTAAAATACTCCGAGATCCGCTAGTCTTAGTCGATAAATTGCTTAAGAATTTTTACGCATTTAGATTAAAACCTAATGAATATTTAGCCCTCGATTTAAATACATTAGGGCATAATTTATTGTATTTAAATAGGCAATTAATGATAATAGCTAAATTCATTATAATGCGCATTTATATGGTCTTGTCTTGTCAATTCGGGGATTTGCCAATAATATATTCTTGTTAATTTAATCGCTTCACACAATTTCCCCTTTCGCTATTCGCTTGGATTAAAAAATATTCCCCTTCTTCTTCGTAAGATATTTAATCCGTATCCGTTTTGCAGTACCTACCTAAGGGATTAATTAGTTTTACAGGTATAACGATTTATAGCTCAGCGGTTTTTTAAATTATACTTAATACATAGCGTGTTTTAATTGTTTCTAAGCGTACTGGAAGAACTATATGTAGCAAAAAGAAGGAAATCGTAAATAAGTTGCCACTTATCTGATTGGCCGTTATCCAAAATTAGCACCCCCAATCAAAAACAGGATTACACTGGCGCAGTCGATCCAGGCCGGAAATCCTAGCAAATACCTAATTAAAATGGTACCGTTAGTGTTTTATTAATCTTTTTTTTCAACAGTGCAAAAATATGTACTACCCCACTAAATTTTTCTAATCGCCCGGAGTCTTCCGGTTATCAGAGACAGTTTTCAAATCAGAAAAAAAGCACGCATATCAAATGACACAAAAAGTAAAAATGACTTAGAAAAAACAAAGTTGATGATAGTTAATCGAAGACGAAACGTCAGCTTAAAAATTTAAAACTAGCATCTTTTAGAGGGAAAGAAGTGGCCTTAATAATGTGTCATTTATTTTGAAATATGTTTTTAAATAACTAATAAAAAAGTTTTTCCAAATTGAGTTTTTTCAAGATACCTCCGAAAGTAGCTGGAATTTTTGCAGTTTCAAAACGGCATTTTGATAAGCATCAAAATACGCAACTTTGCCAAATTTAAACTATGTAGCTACTTATCGCTTACAGTTTTCGAGATCTCCATGGTGGCCCGCGAATGTGAATCAACCTGTATAGTAAAATTTCGATCTTTGGTAATTAAGTGCATTTAGCTTATCGCGTTTTTTTTTATATTTTTTATTGCCTTTATTTTATAGTGGGCGGAGTGTTAGCTAATTAGCTATTCTCCCCACTCAACCCACTATACAATCACAAACAGCCATGCCTTACCTGGGATTCGAACCCAGGACCTTTGTAGCCAGAGCTAGAGCTACTAACGTAAACTCATCTGAGCTACGCAGGTTGGCAAGATCGCTGTCACTTTTGTTTAAAGGTGACACATAGAGTAGCACCAAATTTGTTACAATTCTGACCATTTTTTAGGTCCGAACAAGCATTGTAGTTTGAATTTTTTTTCGAATTTTTCGCATCCCCCTTTAAGAATGCATCATTTCGCAATATTTTTCCAAGAAGCAAAACAAAAAGGGCATGCCCAAAAACCTTAAAGCCGTAAAGCCGCAAGTTTTATTCTTCTATCTGTTACGGTTTCTGAGAAACAAAATTTTTTAGAGATTCAATTTCTTTGGGAAAAAATGTTTATTTTTAGTCCCTTCTGCCACTCACGTTTTTGACATATATACTTCATTGGTACACCCTGTATAGTTAACATATCGACGGTCAATACCGATGTCAGCAAAGTTTGCCGATATTGCGGCATCGGTTGATCCCTAAAACCCAGGGTAAAAACAAACCAAATTTAGTATCATATTTCAGCAGTATGAACAGCCTACCAACATGCGAATGATGATAGCACGTTTTGCATACTGAGGTACCTTGTACAGAGTGTCTCAAGTTCTCAGAAAAACTTTTTTCCCCGTCGAAATATTGGGAAACGATTCAGATTATCTGTCTACTTTTCTTCGATTCTGCTTCGCCGATTTGATCTATCTCAAATGGTAACGTAGCAATTGTAAGAAATGGCCAAATTGATTAACTTTTGCGAGATATCTAATAATAATGACCCCCTTGTTAGAAAATCGAGCGATGTTTTCTGGGATAGAGTGCGTAAGGAGTATTTAGTTTAGCGCCGCTATAACTGAAAACATGTATCCAGAGAAGGAGTGTGGCGAACACTCAGCCAATTGTTATTACCCCGGTTACTCATTTTATAGGAGGCCGAGTCGATTCCGGCACAGGATTTACACAAACAATAGATCTAACCTTATTCATTTCATGGGTAACACATTTAGGTATACAGTGACTATACTACAAACAGTGGCAACAATCTATGTTTCAATTTTTATTGGCCGCCATTAAGAGGCAAATTTTGTTTGTTTACTTTTTATCAGCGAGTGTTTTGCAAAACATTCGAATTTCGTGACTTGCTAAAAATTTTGCCTCTTAGGAGCGGATGGGCGGAGCTAACCACTGTTTAATAATCATCTTTATTGTTGTTAAGACAAATAAAATTTTTGCTTACAAACGTCAATTTCGGAAAAGATAAAAAGCAAAGGACAAATACATTTAATGACTAACTTACATTGAAATCGGATGAAGACCATTGACAATTCAAAAATTCGTTAATGTAAAAACTTTGTTTTTTAAAAAATGTTTTAATTTTATTTTTGAAAATTTTGGATGGTAGCCTTACTACGTCGCTAGGTAATTTGTTTAAAAAGCGAGGACTGTAATAATTGGTCCCATATCTACTGCATTGCAATCTCAGATATTGATGCCTCACCAGTTCACCACCCCCATTTGTAGTACTATGCGATCAAAAATGAGTTGCTGTCGAGTTACCTTTGGAATTTTTGTTTACATGGGAAATCATCGTATTTAACTTGAACTTCCAAAGGCGACTCGACAGCAACTCATTTTTGATCGCCCGTTAGAGTCATTGTATCTATAGGTACCAGAACCACATGTACCATTTAAAACTGTAAAATGACGCTTATGGATTTATACATTAGATGTCTCTGCAAAAAATTTAAAGCGCTAAAGTTCGCAGAACTGGAATTACTTATTATTGGTATTAATTACAAGTGACATGATATCATAAGAGGCAAGCTGAGTCACCACTGTTTAATTGAACAATGGAGCTACTCATTTGCATTAAATTTTTTTCAGCGACATGTAATGCATAAATCTATAAGCCTATTTTACAATTTTGAAAGGTACATGTTTTGTAGTGCTACTCAATAGACGGCGCTATAGGTATATCTAAATTACAGTGACTCAATTTAGAACAGTGGTGACAACCGGGTATCTCGTTTTGGATTGGTCGTTGGTTCCGTTCGCCATATTGGGGCTAAATTTCTATATTTTGGTATAGGAGTTTACACTTTTTTTGTGTTCTTGCGAAATTCGAAATTTTGGATATTGATCCACCATATTTTATACTTATTATACCGTTTTGCATATTACCTTTTTGAATTCGGTAGGCAATAGTTTCCTCGTAGCTTGTTTCGCATAGTTTTAAGCGATCATTTCTGCGCCGTTAGTTTTGAACGAGAATCTTGAAATGAAACTGACATTTATTATTATACAGACACAATTTGACATGTGACATGTGACTCTGTGTAAGAAAAATGCCAATGATCGTTTGTTGGTGGGTTTCATTTGGCAGCTGCTATTCCTTCCGGTCTCCGAACAAAATGTTCCGACGACCACAAAGTACTTTTACATGGCGTTTTATTATGCACTCTTAACTGTATGTGAAACCAGTAACTGTCCAAATTATGAACTGCAGAGTTACTCAAGTCGTAATGAAGTTCAAGATGGACCGCCAGAAGGACCAAAAGTGATCGTGTAACTACCGATTCCATATTCCTGAGCTCATTTCAAAAACTGAATCAAAATATGATTCGTGGTAGGTACAATAAATTGGGTGGAACCATTCGAAAGCGCTCGCTTTCACCTTCCTGTTAAGAGGCGTTGCCTCTTGAATAGATCTATACAGCTTACTGACAGAGAAGTGTCATGAGCATGTGACAGAATGAGCTCATGAAACCAGCAAGCATTGGTATAAATCAAAAAGAGAGCAGGGCCTAATAGCGACCCTTGAGGCACTCCGTTTAGCATAGGCCTTGAATCTGATTTCATTCATGATGGTTACATACTGGAGCCGTTCTGATTGGACTAAATCGCGGCTGTTGACGTTAAAATATGGTAAATTAAAATTTGAACAGATACAAAACAAGTATAATTGTGCACAACTCTTGTTGCAGATAAAGCGCATTTGTTTAACCGAAATAGCTTTTGTTTTGCCATTACCAATGGATATATTTCTTGCAGACGTCTCAATCGCCCTTTGTGAGTACCCTCTTCCGACAATTCGTTCTTGAGGTATAAGGGAATATACCCGATCACGATAAAAGGTCGAGGAGGAGGGGTGTGGTTGGTAGAAATTAATTCCTTTCTTTGAAACATTTCATTAGAGTACCATGAAGGATAAAACTAGTTCCACACTCCCCCCCCCGTATTTTGATAAGAGGACAGAAGTAAGGGCAGTAGTTGGTAGAAAACGGTTCCTTTCGTTGAGACCATTAATTAGAATACAATGAGAGATAAAATAAATACCTCCCCCCCCCCCTCAGGCCCCGTCGCTTACTGATCTCGAAAAAGAGTCGAAAGTTATAGTTTGTACAAACCAATTTATTTCGATGAGACCTTTCATTAGAATACCATGAAGGGTAGAAAATGTTTTTACCCCCCCCCCCCCCCCCCCATTGTCTAAAGTTTAACTTGGCACCACTAAAGGCATGCGTATGCAAAATCTAAGACCAATTGGTTGTTGTATGTAAAAGTTATGCACGTTTTGCTTTCAAAACCAGCATCTCGGGAAATAATCCGGGGGGTGTCGTTTTACATAGCGAAATTTAATGCCCGTCTGGCGCACTTTCAAGGTATAGGCTACCTAGTGCAACCAGGACTGCTACCAGGATTCTCTAGGACCATTCTCCTAGAAGTGGTTCGAAACGGCAGAAGAAATTGATACACAAATCAATGACGTGCAACGGTTTCTATAGCGAAAGACGTATATCTACTTTTTTCAATAATAATCAAGATTTGCAAATTTAGATATAGGAACTTCAAACCGTAAGCCTTATAAGTTCGGTTTAAAACCGGAATACGCCTTTTCAAAGAAACAGTAGTAACACTAAATTTGCTGAACTAAACTTTAGTGAATGCACAATTTCAATAGAATGACAACAGTTGATCAAAAGAAATAAAGGTTAAAAAACCACACAGCAAGGACTGTCATCTATTCAGTCCAAGGCCCAGCCATTTATAAAGGACCTCAAAAATTTTGTGCTGTACAGGATATTGCAATTGCAAGCAAAATTATGGAGGTTACATACTAAAAGAAGAAATCGATGCAGGTCAAAACAAAGAATCCATTCCATGACTAACACGAAAGGCACCGTGTAAGCAGCAAATCAATGTCCATATAAAACTAGCCCTTAACAAAATCTATTACAAGTACATAGAGGGATCTAAACATCACTGGGACGGAACAACAAACTAACCCAATAAGAACAAGAAAAAATTTAAATATTTACCACTAGCCAATAATTATAATCTAACTTTTCAACGATATTCACTTTTAAACGATCACCTCGTATATAAAACCAAGTGGCAATGTCAACAATGATTGAGCTTTCAGCTACAATCCCGTTTTAATTAGCTGTGACTTCAGGTCAACGCACGAAATTTTCGCAACTATCGGCCACGTACGAAAAATGGAAACGGTCGAGTTTTCCGGAGACGGTATAAATTAATTTTAAATACGTACGCCGCATTTAATTAAAAAGATTTACTTGGGGTAATTGCAAACTGGAAACATTTTCTAAATAATAATTTCAATTAATTTATTTGTAACGCGAGCAGGCAATTACGCGAGTGATTCATGGCGTACATATAAAATTATAATAGATTTTCGGTAATCTAATTTCCTCACCAAACTTGAACGAATAAACGACAAAAAAATTTTTTATACCACATTCTACTTTATCACCGGATGTCGCTAATAGATACAAATTGTGGTAACACCTCTCAGTCATTATTTTATTATGACAGCGTTTTACAGGATGCGAGGGAGCGAAACCAAATCTGAGGTCAAAAAAGTCCATAAACATCCTAATTTTAAAGAGCTTTGAGACAGGTGCAGTTCGTTGATTGTCAAGACCGATAAGTTAGTGCAATAATGTTTGTAATGATGATGGCACCTTTCGCTTTTGTGTGGTAATTTCGTTAATTATAACGCAGTAATTTTACATGATTGCGTCGCTATGTTAAGTACACTCGTAGAAGCGTTTATCGAAGTTAGAACGTATAGAAGTTAATAATTAACATGAAATAATTAGTCATAAATCAAGCTAATTGGCGTTCAAATTAATTCCACTTTTATTTATAATCAAGCCATTCGGTAAATAATACCACCATTCGCACTAATTTCTCTCAAACGCCGAACATTAGTATAATTAACCATTCAGGTAATTTTAATTTAGGAATGAAGGAATATTAGTTTATCTCGATTATCTATCGTTGTGTAGGCTCATTAATTAAAGTTCCTACATGGAAATGAACAGGATATTCCCATTATGCGGCGGGGCTTACGTAATGATATGCTTGGGCTTAAGGGTGTGATTCTTGGGATCGTTTTAAGAAATAAAACCTGATATGAACTCCAATCCTGAACGTATTTTCAAAAGTCACTAATGTATAGGAAGTTTTTAGTTATTACCAACGGCGCTGTTCTGTGGATCATTATTTGTTATTCAACGTTATTGTTTATTTAGCGCATTTCATAAGAATTAAAAAAAATGTGCTATTGTTTGCGTTTTGTCTGTCCGTCCGGACCCACTTCTGCCGTTTCGAACTACTTCTAGCTAGGGGAATGGTCCTAGAGAATCCTGGTAACAACGTAACAGTCCTGGTTGCAGTAGGTAGCCTATACCTTGAAGGTGTGCTAGACGGCCATCAAATTTCGCTGTGTAAAAGGGAGCCCCCCCCCCCACGAATTATTTCCTGAGATGCTGTTTTTGAAAGTAAAACGTGCATAATTTTTACATACGACAACCAATTCGTCTCAAATTTTGCATACGCATGCCTTTAGTGGTGTCAAGTTAAACTTTAGGAAATTGGGGGGGTGGGGGTTGGTAAACACATCTTCTTAATGTATTCTACTTAAAGGTCTCAACGAAAGGAACCGTTTTCTACTAACTACTGCCCTGCTTTATGTCCTCTTATCAAAGTACGTGGGGAGGGGGGGTGGTGGAACTAGTTTTATATCCTTCATGGTACTCTAATGAAAGGTCTCAACGAAAGGAATTAATTTCTACCAAGCATAGCCCTCCTCCTCGACCTCTTATCGTGATCGGGTATATTCCCTTATACCTCAAGAACGGATTGTCGGAAGAGGGTACTCACAAAGAGCGATTGAGACGTCTACAAGAAATATATCCATTGGTGATTTATCTGCACAATTTATACTTGTTTCTCTTTACTTGGAATGATTTCTTTTAGAAAATAAAATTCTTCCTTGTCTTTCTCTGTCCGTCCGTCCGAGACCTAAACTTCTCCTACACTTTTCGATATATTTTGTTCGTTCTTTTTCAATTGAATTTGTAGCTTTGGCACCTGAGTGATTAACGTGCGCATCTGCAGACTGCGTAATGGCAATTCATTTATTTATGGAGATATTTCTTTGACATTTTAACTAAAGATGATTTTAGCCTTTCTATCTCTGTCAAACACTCGAACGTATTCGGTTCAAAACTTGCACAGTTGACCTATATGCCACATGTATACACATGTATATAACTTATTGAAAATGGGTCAAATCGAATGACCCCGTTCCAACTTGCCTTTGATTAAGTCAAGTCGGTCGGATGAACGGACATACTTTTGATTATTCTCCGACTGCCTGAACAGTCTTAACTGATAGATCGACCGGTGTATATATACGTTCAGGCGACCGGCCTTTAGGCGGACTGTTCAGTTTGAACTGACAGGCCTGCCGGGCCGTATGTAGCCGGCTTAAGTGTCGATTTTGGCCGGAAAGGCAACGGCCGGCCGACCGGTTTTCGCTACACACGTACAGACGGCCGGCCTTCATCTCATCGAAGAGAATTGTAATAATCGAATGGGTGTTTATTTAGTTAGTATAGTTGAATTCCGCAGTTCTAATTTAATAAGCGTGTACCTGAAACCATAAAACATTTTTTTGGACAGTAAAAGTTTATTTAAAAATAGAGGCTGATTAGCAAAAAAATAATGAACATGTGCGGTTTTAAAGGTTTATTCAAAACGATATGATTGTGGCGGGCTCTGTGACGTAATAAGCCCGACCAATCAGCTCCTAGAACCATTCAGATGACATAACGACTTGGCAATATTGCAGGAGAATGGCATTTATAACTTGCGTCATCTGTCACAGGCACTTGTCACTTTCGTGCTAAATGCAGTTAAACATCCCTCTCAAAACGTCAAATGTGACAAACGTCAGACCCTCGCGTAAGGTTGCCAGTTCACTTCTATGTGATTGGTTGTAGGTTTGTGACGTATTTAGTTTGAAGCGTTTCAAATTCGGACTAAAAACACAGCTTTTCAATAATTTATTTTGGGTTTATTTTACTCGCAAATAAAAATTGAGGACACACGGGTCTTTATTTTTAATGTACTTTGTGGATCAGAAATAAAAAATTAAGTCGGGATGACCCCATTGTAAGTGTTGCATGAACTGCCGGCGAACTGAACCCTATTGTCGAGGTTAAAGGGGAATTTTCAGTTACATGGTATGTTCACAATTAAACTTCCATTACCACCCATGGCTTTGAATTCTTTTAATCGCTCGATATTAACCCATATCACCCGCTGTGGTATCTAAAACTACCCTTTGAGTCGTCCAACTTTGGAAAACTGGATCACCCTCTATTTCGGATGCATGGCATCGATCCAAAAATTGCTGACGTCAAATCGTGGCTCTTAGCGGGGAGGCTTTACTGTTTGCCAAATTCCAAGGAATGCTCGATGGAGCGTAATCCAAATGACAGAGATAATTTAAAACGTATTAAGGTTGTTAACAGTGGATGAATAGCGATGCCCTCGCTTAATTGGATAAACCTTTTCACTGTAGAAGTTCGAGTTGCTTTTTAATTCCCGCGTATATTGCACACCAATTATTAACAAATTGGTTCGTAAATAACGGAGATAATAATCGACCGTTCTCGAACTTTTTACTTACCCTGCGTAGGCTACACTACCACAATATTAAGAATCTAATGAAAGTTCAAAATATATATCAGCGGGCTTACGCTTACGTCCATATTCGCGGTGCTCACAACAAACTTCAATTATCTTATGGGGGTATACACGTACATGCGAAGCAGGAATGGAAATTATTATAGTATTATAGAGGTGGTGTTATAATTGACATCATTATAATTCCTTCAGTGGAATTAGCAACAATCTTCAAAGACATTTTGAGTGCACACTCTCATGTAAGTATTTTGAGAATAGCCACTTTATCATACCGTTCGCACTTAATCTCGCAATATAAATAGAACTAAGAAAAACAGTTGAAAACCGAGATGCTCCATTGAAAAGGATGTTTCCAAAATTATTTTTGTCCTAATGCAAGAATTTGGCCGTGAAAGTGGTGCATCTCACGCGAAACAAAGCGACATTCTACCCTGTTTTCTATTTTTGGTCGAAGTGAAATACATCAAAAAGAGTGATAGATAATCGTAAGTTATTGCCACCGCAGAGCTTATTGATATTATGTCTATAACGTATACCAAAGACCGAAATATAATACGGGTATTAATTTAATTACGGAAATGTCGGTCCCTATGATTTATAGTATAAAGGCATGTTTTATTTGGAACAGACAAAATTTAATGTTTACTTTTTGTACGCCCCCTAATATCTGTCTACATCTTAGTGTGTGTGTGAGACGTTGTTGTAAGATCATTAACAGGAAGTGTGGGATTGTTTTGGACATAATCCAGTTTATGTTCCCGTCTCTTTTCGCCCCAAGCCCTTCGGATGGTTTATCTCGTTCGTGTCTTCATGTTAAACAAGATAAATACGTTAGTAAGTTTATTCAGACTTTGGAAACGCTTAATTTGTTTCTATTTGTCTGCAAGTTTCGCTCGTTTAATTTCTGACTACATCAAAGCATTTTCTGTTTAGATCTTATAATAAAATTAAATGCAGTGAAATCTCTTTGCATTTATTAAATTTTATAAACGATGGCGACTTGTTAGAAAAAATGATTTCGCCTATACGCAATATACCCTACCAATTTTCCAGTGCTTAACTAAAAGTGCTCTAAAACTCATTAGTTACGTAAAGCACGGAACAATTATCGCATTAATGTGTAGCTAACAAACAAATACGTGTTAAAAGCTTGCTCGTTAACATAGATGGGGTGTAAAATGCTGTGACACGAATATAATAAAACGTGTA
This sequence comes from Photinus pyralis, assembly GCF_008802855.1. Taxonomy (NCBI): domain Eukaryota; kingdom Metazoa; phylum Arthropoda; class Insecta; order Coleoptera; family Lampyridae; genus Photinus; species Photinus pyralis. The sequence continues at coordinate 15,608,675 of NW_022170511.1, read as the reverse complement.
ATATGCTTATTATCTACCTTTTTTGTATTATTTAAAAAAAAAGGCTAACAGTATCTCTCCCAGGTAACTACGTACGTATGATAATTAATAATCTCGACTATCTTTAAGCAAATCTGACGCTTTCTATACTTACATAATTTGGTTGGTTTTTATCTACAGAGCACTCGGAAAAAGGACTGAGAGAACCGAGACTCATAGAAAGTGCTTGTCTTTTGGGCCAAGGATTGAGTGCACACAAAGGACTTACAAGAACCTTAATATTTACGTTACATTAGTTCTAAGTGGACACATGCAATCATTTTTTCCTAAAATTTTAGTAAGAACTTTTGTGCTTTAATTTCCCACTACTAAGAAGCTTACAGACATAATCAAATTAAGATATACTAATTGTCTGCAAGTTCATGGTTGATAATGTCAAAATCTAGCCCAAAAAAACGCTAGGTACGAGTGGTTTCCAATTATGCGATTGAAAATAAAAAAAATATAAATAAATAGGAAGGCTGTTTTCGAAAACTTGTCAAGACTGACAAACAATATATTTTTCACCTATTTTTGTAAATTTTGTTAGTATAACCTCAGATTCGGATTCAGTACTCCAAAAAAACGTGTGGAATCAAAGAAATCAGAACTACCCCACAGCTTTCTTGCTAGAGGTCCGTTTGAGCACAAATGGCCTGATATATTAGACATCTAATAACAAAACAAGTGTCGACTTCCGGTCTAAGCGAAACTGCTGCCATCTAGAAAATTAGTCTTATTTATATGTAACGTTTAATAAAATTATCCCAAAAACGTCTAGGTATAGTCCATTTGGTATTACTATTCCGATGTGTAATTAACCCCACTAAATGGAGCGTTCACTTTTTTTACCTCACGCCGTCGATTAAACATAAACAATTCTCTAAAACCAACTGCAACGCGCTCTTGTTGACGTGCTGAATAAGAATGAACAGAATAAAGTACCGCAGCGGTAAAGCGATTCTAGGTCGTATCGCTTACGTCAAAGAATGTTAATTGAGGTGAATTTCCCTTGCATCCAGTTTTTGTTTACAGTAATGTTGTTTACGCCTACCTGATGCCAATTAAACTGCAGTTCTAAAAACTGGATGCAAGCGAAATTCACCACAATTAACATTCTTTGACGTAAGCGATACCACCTAGAATCGCTTAACCGTTGTGGTACTTTATTTGGTCATTCTTATTCAGTACGTCAACAATACCGCGTTGTAGTTAGTTTTAGAGAACTGTTTATGTTTAATCGGCGACGTGAGGGAAAAAAAAGTTAACGCTGCATTTAGTGGAGTTAATTACATATCGGAATAGTAATAACAAATGGACTATAACTCAGTGAAAGACCCTTTAGTATAGAGCAGTTGGGGCTGGAGCTGTCGAATAATATAGTATATATTTGGTTAAATGGATTGAACACACTGAACTTTGCAAATAAATAAACAATTGAAAGTGCTCCTTACCCCAATTTACGTAGTTTTGATGTAAAATATTTACATTTTTACTTAAACATTTCTGGTCTCTACATTGGTTCTTTGTTTGCATTTTCTCTTATTCTTACTCTTAACATTAGAAATGATGCGTTTTGGTATATGGGTATAAAGTTACGAGTTTCGTTCAAGGCTAAAAGACAATGGTGATTTGTACCATACTCGGCCGTAATCGGTAGGTTAAGGAAAGGCGCGGATACTATCGATACGATACTTACTTAATCTAGTGCTCAACTGTTTTGTTAATTTATTCTAATCTAAAATTCTCGTACATCCCCTTTGATAGTATTACGAGCATGTAACGACGCTTATTATTCAGAAGGGTGGCGCAAGTGATCCGAGCGAAATCTATGAATTTTTTAAAACCAGAATCCTTTCCATTTTTAATAAAAATAGTATTGCGGTTGCGATAGAACATCTAGCGACATTATACGGGATAAGTGTGCAAGCAACATTTACTTTAGCTGTGCTATACCTGTACACCTCTCCAGGGAGCTTGTGTGGCTTGTGTATTAACTTCCTCAGCCACCTACTCATTTTTATCAAGACTGAGTCAAATCTGAGGAAGAAAGAGTTTCCTTACAAGCAGCCTACCACCTCATTTTCCTCTATCCTTCTTACTTGGTAATTGCACAGTCGGAAAATGCCATGCAAGCTATTGACGTTTGTAAAACTCCGAAGTTTTGAGTTTTTTTTAGAAACACATGTAAGGGTTTTTCGGTGGGCACGCGGGTAGCTGCAGTCGTGCCCCAGAGTCTCTAAATAAAATTGATCTACACACAAGTTTTTGGGACACCGTGTATGTACACCACAGAATACAGGAATATTAATTTAGTTGGTATCCCTGGTTGTGTGGTCGATCCGGTAGTATTCTGCCGTTGCCTCAGGTTCAGGTAAAATGGCGGCGATCTTAGGTGTCGATATGGAGCTCGATCGTCTCGGTTCAGCTGTACGCTAATGTGGCCGGTAGCTGTAATTTTATCGATTAGTGGGTTTTTATCCGGGAGTTGGTAAGCTATCGATTAATCGGGATGCGAATGATTGGTACCGCCGGGTTCTATTTTAGGTGAATGACACCAGCACTTCCGAATACTCGGCCCGTCAGTGCGGTATGGTACTTATTCTCGAGGTGGTACACAGGATGTGACACGGCCACGACCCCAGTACACCACTCTCGAGGTGGAAACAAAGTCAACGTTCGCAAACTTGAGAACTGCGGGTTGAAGGCCCTACGGTTCCCAGTTTCCGTACTTTGACTCACTTCGTATCTACTGGACTGGCGATATTATTGTAACGAAAAGCAAGATGTGACACGGCCACTACCTCCGCTTAACGTTCACAATCTTAAGACTAAATCAAGCAAGCCAGCTCCCGGCTACATGCGGGTCGCAGGCACCACAGGTATCGAACTTCCGGGTGTTTGAGGGCTCATCTTGCAAGGACTGGATGATTTATAATGAACGGCGAGGTTTAGGGTGCAGGGACAGGTGGGTTAAGGATATAAGCGGAACGGAAACGGTATCGAATGCAAACCGGAAATCGGATGAATGATTATAAGTTTCAGGTCTGGATTCAGGTTTTCGGTCATCAAATGACAGGAAGAAGTGTCTTCTAAAATCAAGGGACCTCCTTTTATACAGCCATGATTAGGACTATGACTAGGAAGTGGAAATGACACTTGGTTATCATTTATGATTAGTTAGCGACATCTATTGATGTCAATGTAGTGCATTTGTAAAGAAGCGTTTACACGCTCCATAAATAAAGGCACGGGTACATTGTTACCTTACACACAGTTCATAAGCCAGAGATCAGTCTTCAAGAACGATTGTGAGCGCCATATAGCATTCCTCATCATAGGCTACCTTTATGGGATGAAGGTAGAAGATTAGTGAATAATGATCATTTACATTTGGCCACTTTTCCCACTGATCTTGGGGTAGCCTACACTCTAGTACGAAGCGGTATCTTATCTAAACGGCAATACTTCCTTCTGTTATTGCAAGCACTCGACATCTCATGTCAAAAGAATATGGGAGTACAGTCGTGGTCAGAAGTCCTCCCTCGGATACCTCAACTGTAGAAAAAGTACTAATATGCCAGTTTATTCGTTCCATGTTATTTCAATCTTAGGGACTTTCCTCATTTTGAAAAAAAAGCCCAAAACTCACAAGAGATCTGGTATATTAATAATTTGGCACACTATCGTAGTGGGTATCAGCGGAGGCTAAATCAAAAATAGGAAGTTGACACTTACTGCGCAGTTGATATTGCGCAGTCTGCGCATGCGCACATCTGATTTTTACTATAGGCAATATATTTGCCTTTACTACAAGTATCTGTGATTAAAATTTCAACAAAATATATTAATAAATAAAAAAGTTAACATTGCGCAGCCGGCGCAAGCGCAGTTCAATCGTCAAGATTTTCCTTGACTCAGGTGCCAGAGCGATACGCTACCGAATGCAAAAAGAACGAACTAAATATCTTGAAAACTGTAGGAGTAGTTAAGGCCTCGGGCAGACGGACAGACGAACGGACAGAGAAAGAGACTGCAAGGGTGCGCTAAAAATGAACCTCCAGCGATCTCCATCTTCAAGATCCTTATGTTGTAAAAGAGACAACATCCATTTAAAAGCGTCAAGCTTTGACAATCATGCCTTACCTGTTGTTATCTCTTTTTGGCGCAGCAACCTCCATTTCAAACGCCTACAACGTAGAGCATCTTAACCCGAATGCCTTGTGTTAGAACGGCAAAGATCATACGCGGTATTAATATAAGCCCTAATTTGATATGCTAACTTACTCATTTTACGGACTATAGTATAATAGAAATGGGAAAGTTATTCACATGGCACTGGTATCCCCTAAGGGTTCTCTACTAATGTAGGTGTCTAAACCCTCTGTCGTTAGATATTGGTTGTGTAAGATGTCATATAGTTTTGATTTAAAACCAATAGCGGGCATCACAAGGATCAGTCCCGGGACCAATGTTTTTTGCTTATATTATTAAAGTATAGTACAGATCCGTATTTGTTTTGGCCTTTTGTGCTTTACTTAATTAGCGAACAGTTGAGGTTCGATATTCACAATGCTCACCTTCTTGATTTAGAAGTACCGGTTTAGAGCTAAGTCAAACATACGTCGAAGAGTTTTTTTATTAGTTCAAGTTCGGAGTGAATGCGGGATCTTACTGTTTCTGGGTACACAGTGGATTTCAAGGGTTATTATTCTTCCCTGTTTGGGTGGATGTTTGCGAAAGGCATACGAAGCTGAGGGAGGTGAATTTATGCAAGAAAAATGCACTATGGTCATTCGCACGGATGTCAGCTATATCAGAGAACAACGTATTCTTTTAAAAAGGTAACGATGTCAACATATAGATTTAAATATGAAATATCAATGTGAATTGCATTGTAAAGTGTCTGGTCTTCACCATGCTCAAAATCAAAATCGAACTCATTAACAATAAACAACATCATACCTTGAGAACGTTTCTATACTGCCCGCCATAAGTCCCAGTGTACTTTGATCAATTTTGATGAAATTTTCACGACCGAATTGACGTTTTTTTTTGTTTTTTTTTTCAGTTTTGCACATTTCATTGTTTACTGTACAGCTTGTGTGAAACCATCAACATCGCTAATGGGTTTCTTACATTGCCTTGTTTTTTAGAACTTTCTAGAGGTTTTCTCGATTTAGAAATTTGTGAAAAAGGAGTCACTGTTCGCAGGCTAATATTTAATGCATCCGCAACTATCTGCGAAATGACACTTGTTATGTATGCGAACTCTTTCACTTCTCTTATTATTGCTGCGGCTGATAAAAGTGAACCACCGATATCTCTTTCTCCTTCAAAATAACGAATAAGATTAGAAATAAGTTGCTTACTTTTTCTTGGTAAACCCGATGACATTTTTGGGTTATATAACTTTTAGCGCCGACTATCGCAGTGAGACTTACGGTTAAGTTTTGCTTCTGTAATTCTTCGTTACGGCACGGATTTTTTGTCGGGTAATGTAGCAAAACCGAGCAAAACGCGATAAAATAATGAAAACCGTTAACAGTTGTTAAATATGACGCGTTACAATGTAAACGTAATCTACCACAACTTCGATTGACATGGTAACCTGAAAATTAAAAAAAAACTCTGTTCACTAAAGGTTTTTGATTTTATTTTTTAAATAACTCACAACTCTGCCTCAAGAACCTTGTGAAATACATTGATCAGTCTAACATAAACACGTAATTCCAACGTTTATTGCGGTTTAAAATAATTTTTTTTAATTGTGTAACTACGTTGGCATTACCATAGTCCCCAAAAACAGAACTGCTGATGTAGGAAATTATGATCCTCTTATAGCTTCTAAAATAAGCTTAGGGTAAACTTGGTATGCCGGCCAAGTAAGGAATCTATTGAACGTCAAAAGTTACAGGAGTCACCGTAAAGGTTCATATCAAAAACAGTTATTCCATCCCAAACAGACCTATTTAAATTTGGAACTCGAAACTTAAGTGTCTTGGTGACCCTGTATCTGCTGTTAGTCTGGAAAACAAGCCAGATAGTTTTTCAAAGTCTGGCCACATTTAACATAACGCTTCAGGGGTTTTAGAGAAAGGACATGTTGATCCTGATGCTTGATCTATGAGGGAATGGGTCAAACGTGTAACTGTTTTTACTTCAAGTTACGATAAAAAACAAACGCCATATTATTTGTGTTCCCCTTTCAAACAGGAACTCGAAAATTGTTGCTTGAAAATTTTGAGCTGCCCTGTCTGAGAAGCGATTTGGGACAGCTGAAGTGGATGTTTGATCTTATAAGACTTCGACTGTGAAAAAAAACGAGTCTTTAAATGAATTTAAAATTAAATTACAAATTATTTACTACAGGATTGGAAGACAGATAGCGATTATTATTTAAATTTGCCCTAATTAATAAAAGTCAATCTGCCTACACAAAAGATAAAGCTGAAATCAACTGACGCAATTATATAGTACCTAACAATTTCCACTCATTAGAGAATTAATTATGAAAAAGATAAGTTAATATTGTGAATGAAGGCGCGACCCGAGGTCGTTGATATTTTTTACGATAATTATGTATAAATATAGCATGATAAAAGAATCTCCCCGCTTTGAAGGATTGCCACGACGGAACTACACCTTTTCCCATTCGAGGGGTTGCTTCGATATTTTTTTGGTAGGTTACCTAATTGATATTGCCTGTGTCGTGATTCATTAAATTACAACATAAAAATGCGTTTAATAAAAGAAATTACATTATTAATTCTCGGTTAACCAATATGCCTATACAATCAATTTATTGAGAACACACAATATAATTTAACTTAATCCATTATGATGAAATCTAATCTATTTTTATGGCAATTAATTTAATAGCACATTAATTAATTGAATACTTGGGACAGAAAAGCAAAACAAACATATCTGATAAAAATCAATGTTAATAAAATTAAACTCCGTCTATTGTTTAGTATCGTCTAAATTTACTTGTAGTTTGGCGGTAATAAGCATCGGTGAGTATAATTTGTTTGTTGCGTTCAAATTGCTTTAATTGTCAATGTGGCACGCTATTCCAAACAATTTTTAAAATGTGCTAAAAGACGAAGGGATTTTTTTCAGTTGTGGTTTTTCGAGGGTCGCTGAAGTATTTAAGACCAGATGTTTTGTTAAGAAACATCCCCAAGAGATTAGATTAGAAAATAAATAGGACTGTTAAAGATATTCTATTGATAGAGGCTCACTAAATATACAATTTGTCATGTTTAAAATGCACCCCTATTAATTTTGAAATATTTTTCTTTCTGGACAAACGGAAATTATTTCGAGAATCTCGTAAAACCTTAAGCTCGGTTTAAAAGATACTTTACATTTATTTTTGTTTGGACAGGTGCGAAGAGAATGTTGAAATTTTGACAAATTTCGCGGACCTGGCAATTTTCTCGTCGTAGGAATTGACTTTAAAAACACCGATCTATATTATGTGCCGATAAATCACTCTTACCGTTCGCACTTTTCAACAGAAGTGCCATCCGAATTAATTTATCTGATACACATTCCAGAAGATTGAAATATTAAAAGCGCAACAGTTTTTTTCCACGTAATGAGAAAGGAAAACGAAAACTTCTTTTGGCCAGAAGTAATATCCACGAATAATATAAAATTCGATCTCGTGGTTTTTACTATTTTGAAGAAATTAATCTCGGATGCACGCTTTTGCACTTGTTAGCAATAAACAAACATTAAAAACGGCGCCACGACACGAATAACTCACTAAGGCACTAAGCACCCTTTTTTCATAATAGCCAGGTTTAACCATTTGATACAATTTTGTTGAAGAAATTTCCAGAAGAATTTATCTACCTTGTATACAGTGTGTAAATCTAACAACTCACCCCATGAACTTTGATTTTGGGCGGGTAAGAATTTTTTATCTGTGACAGAGATGGGAATTTTCTTAGATCAGTTTCGAGCCTTCTGTCGGCTACTCCGAATTAGATTTTCCTGCAGTTTTCCTAATTCGTAAAATAAGCATACAACAATATAAGACCTTCTGCAGGGGCGCCTCAAAAATCATTATGCGGGTCACTCTGTCATTCGGCGCAATCTTGTTGAGGGCCCAGAACAAGAGAAGGATAATAAATAAATAAATAAAGAATTCTGATTCCCATTATAAACGAGCTCCTAGTAAGTTCATAATTTTGCGGCGTCTGTCCGTCCGTTGGTATATCTCGAAATCGAATGAACCGATAACGATGAAATCTTACAGGTAGATTTTTTTGATCAAATTTGTAACTCGGAGTCCGTGAATTGGCAATGTAGGCCAAAAATAAGGAAGGCCCTTTTGACATCTCCGTTACGTATGAACCGAATGGCATGAAATTAAAAATGAGCATAGCTTTATAATGCGCAATGTCAAGCTATAGCCAGGAGTTTGTTTGCTACATTTGTTTAATTTATTTCCTATTAAACCGGAAGTGATCATACAGCGCTCAAATGGGCCAGGGGAGCATGTCCCGATACATATAAAAAATAGTTAACTCTATGTTTGCAAATAATTAGTCATTGCGTTTCAAAGTACCGGAGTAAGCTACTGTGACAACAATTTTAGGAGGGGGTCACCTAGATTAAAAAATAATATTTTCTCAGCCAACGTCCTATAAATTACCGAAAACAACGTTGTAACATTGTTTGTAAAATCCAAAAATGCAAAAATATACAGTGTGTTCCATTTCAATTTCCAAGTGTAGGAGCACTTTCTGCCAAATGGGGAGTGGTAATTTCAAACAATCAATTTGTGTTTACTTATAATATAAGCTACCAACATTTTTTTATTCACAACGTTCACATGCCTACTACTTATCAAAATAAATGAGACTGTCATCCCAATATTCGTCACTGAAAATGACTTCAAAAGGTCACAATAACTAGATTTTAAAACAAAATTTAATTTTTGTATTTTTAAATCATTTAACATTTTTATATTGCAAAAAAATGGGCTTTCCCAAATTAGAAATTCAAAATTTACCGGGTTTATAAACACGTGACCATGTGACCTCTTTCCTTCTAACACCACGCGATATAGTGAGCCACTCCTCCATATTTAAATATAATATCATATCTCTTAACTTATTATTTGCTGTCTTACCCATACCCGCTAATTTCTAAGAGACCTGTCCATTTTATACAATAATCTCTAATGACATAAGAAATTTACCACAAAGAAACATTTGTCATTAAATCTTTCATCGACCCATTCGACGAACTTGTGATTGAGATTGGCTGAACGGGTACTAGCGAAAATTTTACATTACCGTGCCCCTAAAGTGGACCTTGGCAATTAATAAAAATCCTTCTAAACGGAGACGGCCTCTTTCTGGAACTTAACTCTGACGTAAACAGGCTGACTAAAACTATCAGCTTAACTTGCGACAAAATAATTCCTAAAGAAAATTCTTCATGAGATGAGTTACGCAAGCATCTAAAAATGATCCGGACAGTCGCGTCGTTAATTTGCAACACTTATTTAAGCAATCTCCCCTCCATTCTCTTTTTCCGCCTCGTTATTGACCGACGACGAACGAACAACCACTGACTTCGCCAAATTAATGCCTATATGCGTTGCGTTGATTAATGCAGGTGTTTCTTTTTATCAAAACTGGCCAATTAATTTGCCCAATATCAGTTTTTCTACGCACATGTGTCCATATAAGAATTCTTTCTTACGTCTTTTTAAATTAAATGTTTTCTTATTCTTGATTTCCTTGGCTTTCATACAATCATGAAATAATAACAGCCCTTAAATTACTTATATTAATTCACAATTTACAATGCAAAAAAAGCAACTAAACATTACAATGATCATTAAATAGAATCCTGAAATGCTGTCTCCCTCATGTCCTAAAAATAATAAATCACAAGATTGTAGAGGATGTCCCGTCTGAAACCTCCAATGCCAAACCCAAATTGCGTTCACAGCACGTAAACTACAGGGTGGCTCGTTCTCATCGTCGGCATTATGTCAACCTAGAGAAAAATACCCCCCTGCAGTTTACACAACAATATCTCTGAAGTGGAGTGACGGAGAAGGGGACTCACCAAACCTAATTGAACGCTGTCGGTGATGCCAACTGTGTTACTGGTAACGAAAATGAAAAAAAATCTTTAGATTTCTAAATATTCCGACGCGCTTATTTGGGGTGCGCTGGATTTCCGCATGCGCGACTAGATTTTGGGTTAGGACAACATACTTTCGAATATTCTCTGGCGATTTGGACGGTAAGATGTAAATAACTTTTTTCGAAATGTATCAAAAAGCTATTTGACAAGTTTGTTCATATAAAAAGGTTAAGCCGAAAGTTCCGCCGTTCTACCTGTTGCTTCTAAGCAACGAGTTAAGGAAGAGACATTTTTGGATATTGCATACGAATTGTAATAATTTAATATGCCAACAAAAATTTCGTGGACGTGATTCGGCAATCCAAATAAACCAACTAGATAAAATTATTCGTTTGGGAGCTACTTCCATAAAGTTTCAAATTTGTGTTTCTTCAATTTTCTGGAGAATAGAAAATTTGTCCGATAGGTATTCAAGCACGATTAGGGCGTTGTGGGCGGGTGCACCATCCTGTTGAAAGCAACAGTTTCCAACTTTTGTTTTTTTGTGTGCCGTATATCGTCGGCACACGTAATAAAAAATGTTACACAATCCAGTGTGTACTTTTTTACGGACTGTATAAAAAAATGATGTTGGTCATGATTTCCCCAAAACGTTGTATTGAAAATCTCTCGACGGTGTCTTGTAGAGCTCAAAAGTGGCATGTGCAAGTGTTTTTTTTATTTTTTTGCATCTGTTTAAACATAAGAAAAAGATAAAAACAAAATCGGAAAATTTCGGTTTTTCTCACATATCTTCGGAAATAATCGTAATTTTTGGAGTTTTTTTAAAGTATGATAAATCTTTAATTGCGCATCTTTTCTCTAATTTGACCATCGTCGTATCTTCTATAGTTTCGAAGATCCTCATGATAGACATGCTTATCTTGGACACAGTGTATAATATCAACAAATCAAGTAGAAGTAGTTTTTCTAAGTGTTGGTTGATGACAATTTGTAAATTGAAAATGTCATTTATCGTCAAAGTTACGAACCAAAGACGAATGAGATTTTTCTAAACAAATTTCATTGGCAAAAATCCCAAAAAGCAAAAAACTCGAAACCAAAACAATATTTCGTAAACAATGTTTCGAATTATCAGACTATCACGAGAATACGGATGACAAATTATTAACCTGACAAATATTATATTTGGATTTTGTCGCAGTTTGTCCGATAAAAGCCAAACCAGCACGTTGGTTTTGCCCAAGCGGATACAGATAAGAGGTTTGCCTAGAAAATAAGCCGTTACGTTATTCTGCCGATATAAAATACTGAAGTGAAATAGTCGTCGAATATTCGAATACCTTCGGGCCTTGCCTTGTCAAAAAGGGGACACGCAGACGCAAGTCAAATGTAGATCAAAGGCAGTTTTTTCACTACAATACGTTTCTTGCAGTTCAACACAATATATTTGATTCTTGCCACTAGATGCTATACAGGGTGACACTTTTAAAACTTTCAATGGGCGATATCGTTTTTTATATTAGAGGTATCACAAAATGCCCAAAACCGTTTCGGTAGAATCGAGGGGGAAGCAAAATGGTCGTATAAAGAAGGAACCAACTTCAACCTCGTACCCCCCGCCACCCCCATGCCTAAATTTCTAAATTTTGAATTGTGACGTATCACTTGTGATACATCATTGGAAAGCTCTTAAAAAATGCTTTTCAGAAATACCATACACTGGTACATTTAAACTGCCCATTCACAATTTATTACACTAAAAGTTGAACTCCGCAAATAAACAACTTTTATTTAATAAAATGTTCACCGTTTTGTTCTAAACAATACCACAAACGGTTTTCAAATTCATTTCTAACATTTTTATACACTTCCCTGGAAAGTGAACGGCACTCCCTGACTATCCGGTAGCGAAGATCATTTATGGAAGCTGATTCAGTTTTGTACACAACCGATTTTAAATGACCCCAAAGAAAGAAATCCAATGGTGTCAGATCTGGAGATCGTGCTGGCCATTCTATAGGCCCTCTTCGTCCTATCCACTGTCCCGGAAATTTCTCATCTAAAAATTCACAGCCATAGAGTAATGAGGAAGAGCCCCATCTTGTTGAAAATGTATGAAATCTTCAATCAAATTCATGTTTCCGTCAATTGGATTTATTTGATTCTCTATTTCATGAGTGATGAGAGGCTCGACGGTAGGTATTTTGTAGCATGTTTAGGTAAGTATCTCCAGTTAAATTTCCTTCGATAAACAGAGGACCAATAATGCTATCACCTAAGATACCTGCCCAGACGTTAATTTTTTGGGGCCGTTGAGTATGCCCCTCGCGAAAAAGATGAGGAATTTTATCGTCCCAATACCGGCAGTTATGTTTGTTCACATTTCCATTTAAAAAGAATGTACATTCATCACTAAAACAAATGTTTTTCACCAGTTCCGGATTGTTTTGAATATTCTCGGTCATTATTTCACAAAATTGGATTCTTCGAACGGAGTCGTCTTCGGTTAGTTCCTGTACAATCTGCATCTTATAAGGGTAGAATTTGTGCACCTTAAGAGTTCGTCGTACAGTTTCTCGCGAAAGTCCGGTCATAGTCGCTGCTTTTCGAATAGATGACGTTTGGTTTGCACCAAAATGACCTAAAACTTTAATCTGAGTAGCTTCATCCATTATTCTTGGTCCGTCTCTTTTCTTATTTTCCACTGACCCAGTTTCTTCAAATTTAGTCACTAACATTGCAACATAAGTGTGACTGACACGTCGTTCTGGGTGCCGGGCATTAAAAACAGCTGCTGTTGTAAATGCAGATCGCGCTTCAGAACCATAGATGAAAATAATTTCAACTCTTTCGGCTAACGTGTACACCATTATGAAATCTTTAGTTAAATTCAAAATTTGTAATTTTCTTGCCAAGAAATGCTAAAAACGAGACTAAAATAATAATAACCGATCAACAAATAAAGCAATAGAAAATTATTATTTACTAAAAATTGCTGTCATTGTTTTTCCAAAGCATCACTAGATCTAAGAAATTTTTTTTATTTCAAACACTGACAAATTCATCAAATACTCAAATTACTCATTTTTATTACATAATTTGTGAATGGGCAGTTTAAATGCACCAGTGTATGGTATTTCTGAAAAGCATTTTTTAAGAGCTTTCCAATGATGTATCACAAGTGATACGTCACAATTCAAAATTTAGGCAAGGGGGAGGCGGGGGGTACGAGGTTGAAGTTGGTTCCTTCTTTATACGACCATTTTGCTTCCCCCTCGATTCTACCGAAACGGTTTTGGCCATTTTGTGATACCTCTAATATAAAAAACGATATCGCCCATTGAAAGTTTGAAAAGTGTCACCCTGTATACCATTATGATAGACATTCAATCGTGAGTTCGCATTCCGAAATAGTTGTGAGAAAGCGTCAATTTTCGCATGCATGCTTAAGTTAGTGACTATTATTATTATACATTAAATCCAAAATGTAATGTGGCATTCTAAAAGCAATGAAGAGTGGCTATTTGAGTTTTTTTTTACTTTGAGATACAAATTAAAATGCTTAAAATATAAATATTTTGCATGACTTTGCAATTTCAGGTAACCGATTGGGAAAATTTAGTTATATTATTGAAGGAGAAACATGAAGCCACTCTGTGTAACCTAACGCAGTATGCTCTTACTACAGTGCAGGAATGGTACGTGGTACCTCACTCGGGGGCTAAAAGTGCACGCGGATAAGATACAAACAGTGCCCTTTACGAAGCGAACGAGACTTAGGATTGGGCAGCTGGAATGCACTCCAAAATGCAAAGATTTATGCTGGACAAGAGGGTAACTATGGAAGCCTCACATCACCATGGCGGTCAACAAGGCCACCACGGCTTTAATAAGCCGTTGAAGCCTTATGGGGAGCAAATGTGGATCTCCGTCTCTCCTTCTGGATACACACCACTGTAATTAGGCCTATCTTGACCTACCTTGAGGTAGTATGGTGGTCTAAAGCAAGAGTAGTTAACTAAACAGGCTGTAACGAATAACCTGTCTTGAGTATTACGGGAGCAATGACTACTACACTCACAGCTGCCATGGAGGTCTTGCTGGACCTCCTCCCTCTTCACTTAGTGGTGAAGAACGAAGCAGCGAGGCGAGCAATCAGATTGCTCTGAAGTGCGGTGGACTGAATACGCAAAGGTGCATATACAGGATTTTAGACTACATGACTTCCGAATTCTGCCACGACAATCCCTTTATAGTGGTGACAAAGAAGTCTGTAAGAACAGTTCACTGGGTGCATGCAAATACTGCTCGGATAGTCAAGGCTTATAGCAGCCTTTTCTCTGCCCTGAAAGCTGCTCTGTTGCTTATGGAGTGCCACGAAACTGGAAGAAATGGCCAGGCGTAATTGTGTTACGTTACTCGTTAGGGTGGGTGGCAAGCCATGAGGGGTTAGTCGGTAACGAGGAGACAGATCGCCTCGCCAAGGTCGTCACCAGACATCCCCAAATTGGAACCCTACTGTGGAGCACCAGCAAGGCTAACTAGAGGAGTGATAAGAAGCCAGCTCAGAAAATAGTGGAACGATAACACAATGTCGCCTCTGTTTCGAGAAGAGACAGCGAACACACCTGGCTGTCTCCGGGACCCAAAGACCTGGATCTGGCTGTAATGGCACCTCAGTAGGTCAGGGAGCTGCAGTCGGAGAGGATCATCAGATTTTTTAACAAACTGCCCTTCTCAGAGTAAGACCCTGGGGCACCTAAAATAGATCTTAGGGCCAAAGTGCGTAGGCGTAATATAGCCCTACACAAGGACGAAAATTAACATCGTTAATCTGAAATTATTGTCTTCAGTTCTTGTTTCTTGAATAATGATCTTTGAGGGTGCGTAGTAATTTTTATTTTTAATTGTGTGCCTGTGCAGTGTTATCAGTGTTTATAGCTAATTAATAAATAAATACAAATAAGTTTTTTCCTCGGGTTTTTCTAAAACTAAACTGAGGGCTTAAATCGCTTGGTCACCAAACCATCTTGAATTGTATATAGAAAACATACGAAAGTGAGTGTTTTTTTTAAGTTTTTCGTATATTACAATTTTTTTTTAAAATCTCTCCACGCACCTCTGAAAATGCAAATAAGGATTCCAAAATTTGAAAATTCAAAAAATTTAATAAACAAATTACCTTACTACGACATTCTTTGAGTTCCTAGACAAGCCAAAGCAGACCACAATAACGAAGCTTTTTTCTTGGAAAAATGCCTGAACGAAATATCGAAAAGTCTGTTTTGATGGCACACATTCACATGACTCATGTGCAAAAAACGTCGATTCGATAGATGACGATTGTCGCGTGCTGATCCATATAAAATATGAAACATTCTGAATAACCGCTACTGCTGATACCCAGGTAACTTTGGTGTATCTGAAGGAGCGTTTAAATTAAATTTCAATTATTCATAAGGCGCCATTGTGGCGTCTCCGGCCAGTGAGCTCCATATATTAACAACTTAAGTATGTAGCGCCTTATTTAATTTACGATTCATTTCATTGCACAACATTAAACTAAAATCGATAGAACCTTAATTATGCGGTTTAGCCGTTTTAGGGTTAATAGTAAAAACCCATATATACGGCCAGCATTTAATTTCAATAACATCAAATATGACTGTAATTAAAATGGATTTAGTTGATATTAATCGGGCGTTCGAATTTTTTGGACCTCTTTGTGGTTTATTTTCTAGATGATACGCGCGGTAAAAGGGACCATCATTGCAATTAAGTTAAAATTTTTAACCGCAACATCCAGGGGACGCCAATCCGGAAATATTTTTAAAAGTTCTGCACGCATACCTCGACCGTTGCAGCTCATTGCGGTAATTACGCCGGTAAATGATTGAAAATCGACCGTGCAATTCCTTGAATTGACTCGCCAAATTATTTTGCGGATAATTATGAAGGAATGTCGCGTCGGCTAAATCAATCTTCCAACATTATTGCGTAATTTGTTTTTATATCACATTAATTAAGGAAGTGAGATACAAAGAACTGTTAATTAAAATAAATAACAACCATAATTTCGACTAACTAATAAATCAAAGGTGTCTAACTTTGGTATAATTTGAGGCGACGAGCTGCAAACATTTATATTTGCGAGGGCTCCAACCTTAAAAACGAATAGAATGGTCGGATTTCTTATTAATTATTTAGCGTGTCCATTTCCATTACTTTGGTTTTCTGCAACAATTTCACTAGTGACTAGTTAAAAATATGTATATTTCGAGGTTTTCATACAAACAAAACTGCTTGGAGTATATTTTGAAATTTCTCATACAGAAAAATATGGCCAATTGAAACTTTTTAATTTGTCATCATGTGCAACTAAATACAAGTAAAAAGGTGTTCGCCCTAAGGTCAGTAACTTAAACGCATTTTCCATGCATTTATCAGTACTTCCCAAAAGGACAAAGCTATAGGTAGGTATGCGTTTTCTTTACCAGAAGCATCTATGGTTAAAATTTCAAAGAAATGTTTATAAAGTTGGCGTTGCGCAGTCTGCGCATGCGCACCTCTGATTTTTACTACATGCGATACGTTTTCCTTTACTAGATCTGCGGTTAAAACTTCAACAAAATATATGAATACACAAGAAAGTTGATATTGCGCACCTTGGGCACACGGAATTGGGTACATTAATCCTCAAGTGCCAGAGCTATAAGCTACCGAAATAAAAAAGAGCGAACTAAATATATTGAAAATTGTAGGACAAAGAAAGTGGCTGCCTATGAGTTACACTGTCGGTTAAATTGGTATTGCTCATTTCTGGGCCGTATTTACTTATGCTGCTGTTTGGTTTGGTCAGCCCATGGCCTACTACATTTCCCGTATGACTCAGTGGCGTAGAAGTAATGTTCACAGCCACTACAGTTTTTGAGAAATAGCACACAGTATGTTTTGCTATTTTCAGCGATATATGGGTTTTTAAAAATGTGGGTAAATTTGACCAAAAACGAATTTTGCTTATATAAAACAGGTAAGCAATGGAAACAAGGAAATGAAAAATAGTGTTCCAATAGTGTATTATTTCTACGGTACTGATTTTTTAAGTAAAATTGTAGAAAGCTTAATCCTTTTACATTTTTGTGTTTTTTGCGCATTTTTAGTTAATTTAGGTATACCTAGCGTAGCGGGGCCATGTAATTAACAATTTTAGGGACGGGGCTAGATGATGTGGGGTCGGCGACATCTGGGCGCCATCCCTGAGCGTGTTATACTGGCGTGGTGAGTTTTGACTCCTGCGTAACGCAGTTTTCTTTTTTTCTTAGGGGAAAAATGAACCACCTTCAGGCACCTTTGTGGAGGGTTTTTGCGAAATCCACCAAAATGCGAATTGCGGGTGAACGTGGGTGAACATAAATGACGAGACCGTATTTTCCTCCTAATAATATTAATGCTAGGACCAGGAAAAAATACCGGTAGGCACGAGATCCTTACTCCATTCTCTTTCACATGAGCCGCCTATCGTCGAAGTCTATACAGTTTAATGAAAAATAGTGGAGCGTATACAAATACATACAAATTTTGAAATGGGCATTAGTTTTACTTTTATTCGAAGTGTCTACATATGGAACTTTTTTTAAATGCTTTCGTAAATAGCATTGCGCATTGTGTACATTAGAAATTTCGTTGAATACCTTCAGAAATAAAATATACAGCAAGCGTTAACAGTAATTTTGAAACCGGTATTAGTTATAGTTTCATTCAAGGTGTCTACATATGATATTTCGTTTAACTGCTTTCATAAATAAGAAAGTTGCCATTGCGCATGCGCAAAACCAAATTTTAAAGTTGGTGTGAGATTTGCTTGTATTCCAAGTGCCTATGTATTAAATTTCATTTAAATGCTTCAGTAAGTATGGAAGGTGACATTGCGCATGCGCAATACCAAATTTTGCAACTGGTGTTATATTTGTCTTTATGACAAATGCCTATGTATAAAATTTCATTTAAATGCCTTTATAAATAAGAGAGTTGGCATTGCGCATGGGCAAAACAACATTTCGAAAATGTCGTTAATTTTACTTATATTGGTAGTGTTTACATATAAAGTTTCATTTAAATATCTTCATAAATAAAAAAGTTAGCATTGCACATCCGTTAAACCAAATTTTTGACACTACGCATACGCAAAACCAAAAAATATGGGTATGCACGGAATCCTTGGACCAAGCCCTTTCAAATGAGCCCTATATCGCCAAAATCGGTTCAGTGGTTTAGAAAGAGTACGTGTGACGGACAGACGGACGGACTTTAAAGTGCAGTCAATAGCGATTTTTCACATTGAGGAAAATACGCTAAAAATCTCTATCAATGAAAAGGTGCACTGCCATCTAAAAAAATTCAGTTGTTTTTCGTTACTCATTTGTTTTCTGAAATAAAAACAACTGAATACGCTACCTTATTATGGGAAATAAAATGTTTGGTGCTAACGTGTTACGTCATTGAAAAGAGAAAAAAATCTCTGTCAAATGAGTCAAGTGAAAATGTGCATTGCTATTTAAACAAATTCAATTGTTTGTAGTTGTTCATTTGTTTTCTGCAATAAAACCAAAGGAATGCTGCCTTATTATGGGAAATAAAATGGTAAACAATTCATATAGAAAAATGTTGTATGTAGTCGATATTTACCGAGATATATACTATATCCCATACATAATGGGTACCCTGTTATATTGAAAACTGTAGGAGTAGCGGACGGATGGATGGACGGACAGAGTAAGTGGCTGCAATACCGCACCCAACTTGGTTGGAAAATGCGTTAAAGACCATAGTAGACATTTTGTCTTAGGAATAGTTATAACTCAAAGAAATTATTTTGTGACTGTTCGAAATTCCACAATAATTTTTCCCCTGTTGGCGGCTTTATTTTATAGTAATAAATTATGCGTTAAAAGTAATTTTTGGTAAGGTACTTTTATTTATCAATCTTAATCAGAAGGCACTATCACAGAGAATTGCCTATAATTCGTAGCGCTGTTTGCCATTAACTATCCCAAAAACTGATACAAAAAACGGTTTCGTATGTAAGATTACAAATATCTTGGATAATTTATCATTTGGGTCATTGTTTCTTAATTACGAGTCGTTCCTCGTAATTAATAGTGATGCATTAATGTAATGCCATCATAATGAATGTATTAATGCATCCACAATAATCTTAAACCACTAATTAAAACGTTTTTCTTGATAACTCTGATTAACATGTACGTTCACTAACTGACTTATCTGCGTTTTTTGTTTGACCTAATGAATAAAATAGTAATAACGTTAATTGGTTAAGATTGGAAGTTGTAATGATGTGTACGCTTAATCGGTAATTAAATTATCTGTATATAAATACGGCAATAAAAGGTTGTATAAGACACGCTGTCGTTACAAAAAAAAAAATAAATCCCCACTTCCGAACTACACAACCAACGCCATGTCGCCCTTTTCTATATCTTCATTAAAGTAATTTAATGACAGCAATTTTAGAGCACGTTCAAAACTCGAGTTAATGGAAAATCGATTTAAAATCGTAAATAATCTATATCAGAGATCGCAACCTTATTTCCAATTAAGAGTGTCATCCCGTGTAAGACGTTCCTGAATAATTCATGACAACCGCTTTCTTACCTTAACCAGTGGTGACACGCCACCAACAAGAAACTGTCAAGATGCAAATGCAATTAACGGGGCGAAGTACTTTGCAAAATAATTACAAACATAGGAAGTTTCGTAAATACCGAGGCGCTGTTTATTAATAACCGCGTAATTCATTTAAACTTTCCATTAACTTCGACATTTTTTTCGTGAAAATTTTAAGACCACCGTCCTCAGTAGGTGACGATGTAATTTTTACGTCAGAGCAGATGGTCGCCATTAACAGACGAGTGTGAAATTCGGTATGCCGTGCCGTTCGTATTATTTAGGAAAAGGCCATTAGGGTAATTAGTAATTGGATAGTGCAATTACAGAAAATGACGCCTTAAAAAAGAACTTCTAATGTATTCCAAATGAACGTTTCGCGGCGAGGGATTTTACTATTTAATAAGACGCACGCTTCTTTCTGCCTTTACAGTTCATTCATTATTTTTGTGAATATCGTGCCCTTTTATACCTTTTGATGCTGAATTATTCTGTCTTTATGTATTATTTCGAATATAATTATACACAATTTGCGATGCCATTATGCGCTCTTTACTAATGGCCGTGTTGTGCTGCGTATATGAGGAGCAATTAAAAATTGAACAGAACCGTTTTATTTATTCTCTATAATGTACTTTACTGTGTACACATATCCCCAGCTTTATTATTTTAAATAGGTATACATTGAATTATTTCATTATACACAAAAGCGACAATAAAAGGGATTTAATTAATCTACATGGTAATAATTTAAACATTTGTTATTCATGATACTTTATTCGTTTGTTTGAAACCACTTTTTAACAAGTGTTTGAGTCACCACATTTCCCTAAAATGAGCTAGAAAATATTCTCTGCGTGTATCTCAGAGAACGCCCTCAGTTATCTCCCATTAGTTTACATTTTTTTACTAATACTAATATTTATACTAAAATAAAACCATTATATTGTCGAGCTTATGCGATTCTAATACAATAGTTTAAAAAAATAAGACATTATAACGAATATTTCAGAAATCCTGATAGACAACGAGACACCGTGAAAGATTAGTCAACGGTGATAAGAAACCAAGGCGGATGGGCGTATTCTTTCTTGGAAATATGACGTGTATCTTCTAGAATATTCGAGAACGTTCGGAAACTGTCGAGAACTTCCCAGAAAGATCGGCGTTTGTTATACCTTAATCTGCTGTAAATACGGAAGGTGCTAATTCTTTGGTTTATTTTATGACTAAACGTTCATATAAACATAGGTCCGCAAACGCTACGTTACTGATTTACAGGGTGTTATAAAGTTTCATGTTTTTTTAATATCTCCTGCAATTTTTGATATATTTTCGTTCAAGTGTAAAACTAGCATAGGTACACTGAAAGGTTTACATCCTGGTTTACATTGTTGGACATGTCAACGTCAACGGCAGTGAATATCAACAGGCTGTTCTTTTTTCAGGGGTTCCATTTTCTACCTCTGAACTTTTTTCCGTGCGCCATTGGTAGATTGTGAAGACAATTCATGTTGACTTTGTGGCTTCTTTCCTCCGACGAACCGTTTTCGAGATATTCGCTTTTAAAGTTTTGACATCACCAATAGCTATATTTTTTCCTTCGCCCTTCCTCCTCCGACAATATGTTCTTGAGATATAAGGAATTATTTATATCCGATCACGATAAGGGGTCGAAGAGGAGTGTGGTTGGTAGAAAATAATTCCTTCTGAGACTTTTCATTAGAGTACCATAAAGGATAAAACCAGCCCCCTCCTCAACCCCCTCTTTCGAAAAGGATTCAGAAAGAGGGGCGGTAGTCTGTAGAAAACAGTTTCTTTTGTTGAGACCTTTAATGAGAATACCATGAAAGATAAAATTAATGTCTGCCCCCTCCCCCCGACCACCTACAGATCTGGAAAAGGAAAGTTATAGTTTGTATAAATCAATTCATTTCGGTGAGACTTTTCATTAGAATACCATGAAGGGTGTTCAACCCCCCTCCCTCCACCTATAAAAATTTTTCTTGGCATCACTAAAGGCATGCGTTATCGCATTTAAAAGTTATGCACGGTTTACTTTCAAAGACAGCATCTCAGGAAATAATTCATGGGGGGAGGTTCCCTTGAGATAGCGAAATTTGATGACCGTCTGGTACACCTTCAAGGTATAGACGTATTGCAAAAAATTTCAGGACTCTAAGAACCATTCCCCTAAAAGTAGTTCAAAACCGCAAAAGTGGGTCCGGACGGACGGATAGAAGGCCAAGACCGAGGCCAAAACGCAAACAAAAACACATTTTTGTTTAATTAAAACCAGGTGTCAAATTCTTGACAGAATAGCTTCCTAGCTGAGTTTTCTTTTATTAGGAGGACCTACCATCCAAATTTCGTTTTAATTGTTCCATAAATAAGAAAATTGCATTTCTGCGCATGCGCAACACGATTTTTGCGCATGAATTTTGTTTGCTTTTATTAAAGGGACTTACCATAGAAATTTCGTTTAAATTGCTTCAGAAACAAGATCGTTGCGTTTTGCACATATGCAACACAATTTTTTGACTTTGACAATTTTTTTCTCCGTTTTTTGATAATATAACCCGGCCCAATTTTTTGTAGGTTGTACACAGGAAAATAAGGTCTTCCAAATAATAGAATAAAAATTTTAGGTTGCTATTTGAAAAAAAAAGTTCGATGCCGTTACGGCGCTCCAAAATTTTTTTTCAAAAATCCGGCCCGTTATTTTTCTGTTCGGTATGCCTAAAACATATATACAAAATTTCAACAAAATCCGTCGAGCCGTTTTCTCAGAAAATTGCCAACAAACGTACGTACGTACGTACGTACATACAGACGGAAAAAAATTTTATTCTTTAAAAGTTGCTTAAAATGGTCTAAAACGTCGACATTTGATGAAATTTTGAAATGTTCAAAAAACGGCTATCGCAATAGCTACCTAGCACATGCTAGGAAGCTAAAAATACGCTAATAAGAGGGCGCGAACGGTGTCCTAGACTTGAGTCTTCAGCGCCACACAGGTTGAATACCTTTTACATCCTAGAACGGTATTTCGAGACCAGTCATTCCACACTAGAACTGCATGCGTTCATGTAGTACATGATTAGGAAGAAGTGACAAAACGACCAGAAGAGTGATGTGGTACTGTGGTAGGAAGCGACCAAACATGGAATTTTAGGTTCACTGCGTGATTCAGCCCCAAGCCTCCCCAACGATCTAGGAGGGAGGTTTGAATTACAGTTTCATTACAAAGAGGGATTGTAGCATATTTTCAGCATTTTCACAGCTTCCTTCATTATACTCTTCCAGCCTGTTTCTATGCTTCCATGTTGGCGCCACACGGAGGAGGAAATTCAAGCGTGGAATTGGGATTGTGGCCGTCAGTAGGAAACAGGCAGAATGGACTGGATTTTTCTTGCAGAAAACTGTTTGTTAACCTTTAGAAGCTCATCTGCGAAATCTTGGGGGAGGGGAACACAGAGGAGTGTCGACTTTCTGATACTCATCAATTAAATTCCAGAAACGAATTCTTCATACTTCTGGCTTAGTCTGTTTATCACATGAGACCTTAAGTCCACACTTGGAATCGTTTATAGTTAGACCAATTTAGATTACCATCTCTCTGCTTTTGGGGAAACGGCCCAGGACAATTGTGAGATTATCAGAAATTGTGTTGTCATCACGGAACTAAGAGTTGAGCTCCGACTTAATTGCTTGCACAATTTGATGAATTACACATTTCACTAGTTCACAAGTTCAGCTACCTGAAAGCAATCAAAATTGAAACTTACAATTTTTATAACAACGAAAAATCTAAATATTGACCTAAATTATTTATTTGGGAGAGAACTTCTGAAAATTGCAAAGGATCAACTACACATATTTTCAAGAACACCTGATACGATTCTTGGACACGAGAAGAAAAATCGGCCATAAAGACTATGCGGGTCATACAAAGGATTCGAATAAAAACACAATAAATTGATTGACAATGACAAAAATTTATTTCAAAACAAAATGAAAAATTAAAATAAAATTCCTGAAAGAAAGAAAAACTTACAAAGTTTATTTGGACAAATTACCCCGCACGCAGGCGGCCGACAAATAAAATAAGAAAATCTTAAAATTCCTTACAGTTTTACAGATTTACACTTATTATTTACACAACAATATACATCTTTCGTTAGTAGTGTCGATGAGAGTGAGGTTTTCAGGTTAGAAGAAATCCGTGATACAGCTCCACCTTTCGCATTTCTTCATAGTATTCCGAGGGACTGTCGCCAGATGTGATTGGGTCAACTACGAATTAATTGAATATTGAAGAGTTTGGATCTACCATTCCGCTATCAAGAGAAGTTTGTTTGCGGTCTGGAAATGAGATTTAAAAATCGAAAATTCCCGACAGGTATCCAGACGTCATCTACATCACAAAAAATAGTATATTAAGAAATAAGTGTATATCCAAGTCTTTAAAGCATGCGCAACGAGTCTAAAGGCAGGATGGTGACGGATAGCTTTTAAACGTGGCAAATGCTTTAAAAAGAGTATTTTTACTATACATGCAAAATAAGGGAAATAAAATAAAATCATATCGACTTGCTTGAAGACATTTGTGATTAA
This sequence comes from Photinus pyralis, assembly GCF_008802855.1. Taxonomy (NCBI): domain Eukaryota; kingdom Metazoa; phylum Arthropoda; class Insecta; order Coleoptera; family Lampyridae; genus Photinus; species Photinus pyralis. Next base: position 15,584,231 of record NW_022170511.1, on the reverse strand, counting down.
GTGGGCTGATTATTCGAATGTCACTTGACGTTCCCTTATAAAATTCACCGTCTTTTTAAATAAAATGATTTCTGTTGAAGAAGATCCATCCATTCAGTGACTTGTTGCAGAAGTAAAAAAAAGTTGGTACCTGCACAATCCAAATACAAAAGCCTATGATAAAGAATATTAAACGCTGTTGGCCTGGTTGAATAGGAAGCATCTTTCAAACAAAGTCTTAAATGCATCGTTAGTGTTGGTCTAGGTATATGATATGAATTGAATGTCAAAGGTATTTCAATCTTCTACCCTCTGTTTAAAAATGTTTCGCCCTGTATCTTCGCCACAAAGCACTTTTTCAAAAATCTCTAAAGGATAAAATATGCTTAGATAAACCAAGGAATTACCTCTTTAATTTTTGCCGCACCCTGTATACTCAGAAAAGTGAACTGGGAGTTTTGAATTTGACCTTAAAAACCTAAATCTCGTTTCGGTTTTTCCAAAAGCGCTGCCATCCAGTTAAGATAGTAGTGTTAGCTTGAGTACTACAATCGTTAATTTACGTTATAAATTAAAGGAAGCATCTTAGGGGCCTGCACTTAAACCGCATACCGCAAGTGTGACGACCATTAACGTTAATTGAAAACGTCCGTGATTAACCAATTGGCTATTACTATAACCGCGCTGTAGATTTTTTCAAATTTAATTGCAAAGTGTATGATTGCCATACCGATAAACTTAACGAGTTTTCTTTTTGTGTAAAAATCTTCTATCCAATCAATTGTTTAAGTCTGAGTAAATTTCTAAAACGTAGATTAATCTGGCAGACACCGTGTCTGACGATGGGATTACCGAAAGTGCCACAAATGAATCAACCTGTTGCTTTGTACTTTTCTCATAAACTTTGAACAATTCAAAAGCCGCAATCGTCTACGTTTCCGTTTTATAAGGTTTTTAAAGTAGAAGTTCCATATTTTTGGTAACGCGATATACTTTGAACGCCGATTCTTAGATCGAAGCTTTTTACAGAAGCCAGGCCCTTTTAAGTAGATTGAAAGTGGATATGTTACAAATGTCGATGAGGCAGTTTAGACACAAAACAGCCCCTTCTTCAGAAATTACTTTTATGCAAAATTTATTATCGAATGCTTTTATTAAATTATATCACAATTTTATTAAAATTTATTTTCGTTTATTAAATTTCGTATACGTCTTTTCGACTCCATACTCCGACATTCAGTTTGGGAAATTTTAGAAAAGTGCACTTGCTATTTATAACAGTGTCGATTTGGATTTAGAATCCAAGAACCTAGTATGAGCGGGGTGCGTAAAAATGGGGTTTAGTGAAAAATATATTAAGGTTCACTTTTTAGTACAATATGCCGTTTTGCTTCTCCTAAAGGTGCGGTACATTGAATATTAGAGTTTTTTATGACGCGTACCCTACTTACCGGCTTTTCGTTATCATACCAAGAGTGACAGTTAACATCTTTTTTCATATTCAAAAACTGGAGGTAAAGCCATTTTTCTCTGTATTTCAATTGCGAAGAAACAGACGTAGCTTCAAAACCCCTGGGCGACCATTGATCTACCATATCAACCAACTACAACTTTATTGTATAGACTTATATGTAACACTCTGTATAAAAAAAATTGTGTGCATTAAAACAGTTTGCAAAGCCTCACCGTGACTTAGACTTTGCAGCCCTAAAATTTAAGGCACACGTATTATACATGACAAGTCATAAAGTATTGTAGAATACAATAAAGGCCCCAAATGAGATCTGTGAAACCGACAAGAAGTCGAAAATCACTTTTATCTATCGGATGAACTTTTTCGATCGACGTACGAGATGACGCTCTCAATTCTAAAACAAAGTATGGGACAAGAGGATATCAAACGTGGTCGTTTAGTGTGGTTGACCGACTGCAAAGCTGTGAATGTTATCGCAGCCACAAGCGGATTGAAAAGGCCCCTGCAAGTTCAATAAATGACACCGTATCAGGGAGATAATGACTTTGAATGTGGATGCACTATAGATAGGTTTCTTTTGAGTCCAAATGGGTATTAAATGTACGTGACACACGCGTTGTCTTGCTCATGCAACATACCTCATGTATTCTACAGTGTGTCAACCACACACTAGACTCACCCCTGTAACTTTGGTAGAATTGTATGATAGGGACTCAAAATTGGTAGGTAATACTATGAGAAAACACGAATTGAATACTCTAAATATTATTTTTATGTCACTTCCGGTGCAACCAAACGTGATCATGAAATTCAAAATTTAATGGTAAACCCTGTATATTTAAAATTTTGTAATTCTACTGACAATTTTCCACCTCACTATTTTATTCAACCGTTGAAATTGTATATAGGACGCTTCAAAATACCCGGGTACGCCCTATGATCCTATTTACAAAAATATGACTTAATGGTATAAAAAAATAATTTTGATAATTCAAAATCCCTTAAAATGCATTGATCAAGCAAAATAGGTTTTTTGTAGTAATGTAGACTCAATGAAGAACGATTTTCGTCTATTCATGGCCATTTATGTTAAAAAATAACATTCAATTAATTTTTGACCAACCTCGTATAAATTGCTGAAAACATCGTATCAGGTGGAAAACTGTCTGAAGAATACAAAAATATAAAAATGCACAGCGTGACATTAACATTTTGAAATTTAGGGTCTGATCCAAGCGCAAAATATTATTTCGGCCGTTCAATTTATTTTTAGACTTAATTTCAATTAATTCGGACTATTAATAAATGGTTTTCAGATTACGAGATAGCTACGTAATTAAATTAACATATATAGCATAACCTAACACGAAACGTGTTAAAAGAGAGGAATTCTACGAAAATAACATTAGCCCAAGAGGAATACATCTCTTCCCCCTTCGCGTGAAGACGCTTAGATAATTAGTTTAAATAATTTTAGCATGATGACTTTGGAATTTTCCAATTCAAACCGACATTTTTGGCAAAGATAGACCTCACATTCTCATGACAAAAGCAAAAGTGAAAGTCATGTCAATGCCAAAGGTATCAACTACTCCCAACACAGTAAGAGCGCATTTAGTCGGTTACAAAAACCAGAGTACATTCAACGGAACGTTACAGGGTATAGCTTGGGATTGCGTATTAAATGGCTAAAGCTATGCTCATTTTTAATTTCATGCAATTCGGTTCATAACTAACGGGCTTTCCTTATTTTTTGGGCTACATTGCCAATTTACGAACGCCGATCTACAAATTTGATAAATAATCGACCTGCAAAGTGTCATCGTAATCGGTCCATTCGAAATATCGTGCTAACGGACAGATGGACAGATATCACAAAATTATGAACTCGTTAATAATTCGTAGGTACGGTGTAGGACGATTGGAGCAAATATAGTTTCTAAAATAGGAGAACGGCTAAAATGAATGCTTACTCCAAAAGAAAGGACTAATTGTGTCAATATTAGCCCTCAAAGTAGCGTTTCAAATCGATTAAGGGCTCGTTTAATGAGAGAAACGCAATTTTAGAAAATCTAGTTTGTTGCAGAATTGTGCCAAATAAATGAAATATTTTAGGTAAAGAAAATGGACGAAGAAAACAAGTCGTTATCGGAATAAAGTTAAATGTCTCTACATAAACTATTTTTATGGATTTGGCTTGCAAATGCAATTATTAAAATGATAGCGGTCGCAATAAATTAATTTCTATAAAGTAATAAAGCTAAGTGATCGAATTTTCAAATTAAAATTTATATAAATAAGAAATTGGACGAGCGGAACGTGAAGCTCTCTACGCCTTCTATATATTAATTAACCTAGTGCTGAATAAATCAAGAATCCTGATTGAACGAGCTCATTTCAATTTCAATAATAATCCGCAGCGACGACCGTCGAATTGATTAACAAAAGTCATAATCAATCTTAAACACACCAATTATCTGTAGAGAACATCAAAGAAGGCCTTGTGGTAATCAACGCTTCCAATTAAGCAGCGCTTCTGGCAGCTGCGAAATCAATCAAAAAACTAATTGAAAGCCTACCATGATCCCTAGAATCCCTTCGCTTATACCCGTCTCGTACTTACAGCCTGTAACAGTAGAAAATGTGTATTTCTTCTCTGTCTTTTGTAATTCTGATAACCGTTGTCTGTTCTGTTTCATTAATAATTTTCTGGATTCAATTTGGTATTTGACTTTATGTGATTGTGGCTTGGATCTTATTGTTCCGCGATATTACGGAGTTTATTGAGTTTTAGTGATATTGTTTTTATTGGAAACTGTGATCGTTACTGAAGCAGTTCGTATTTTATTTTTTCATTACTTCGCTATTGTCTTCCTATAATTGTTTTAGATTTTCATCAGTCTTGCAATATATCGAGAAAGCAATTTATCTATTTTCAGTAATATAAGTTGCCTGCTCGTGATTTGCAATTATAAAGCGACTCGGTGGTTTCTTATTGTATCGAATGTGCAGCTACTTTGGCTTTAGAGAATTGACACAATTTTGTCCTTAAAGCGTGATTCGCAAATGAAATAAAATTAAATTAACTTCCACAACTTGCCAAGTTTTGTGAGACATTGAAAAGTGCTTTTAGAGCTAATATAAGAAAGCCGCCATTTACAATATTAGAAATAAAAACAACACGAATTGCAATAATAAAATGGACTGTCTGTCGTCATCAATACTAGGACTATCCTATCACTATCTGTAATACACTTAAAGCCCGTGCATATATCAAACATCTGCCCATTATCCAAATTGACTGCTGTAATCAACTAAAAAGAATTCAATCCACTTCCATATACTTTCATATTTCGTCTGATACCCCCTTCTTTATAGACACTAAAATTCACGTTTTTATTTCAACACTTAGCCACATCGATACTTTGTACTATCGACGACGCTTTCGACCTTATAATTTCTTTCGGTTCCACGTTTATACGCCCATAACGATAAACCAAAGCGGGCTTTTTCACTTTATCAATTATGCAAATTGACGCGGCAGTAAGTTAGACACGCGTCATTTTCAAATGAATCAATTGACAACTTTGAAGTTAATTGAGTAGTTCGTTCCAAAATGCGAACGCCGGTCATTATATCATCATAATTCGGAACCCATTTACAATTGAAATTAGAAACAGTCAAACCGACCGTAAGTACTCGTCGGTCGATGCGTAAAAAAAAGTAAAAGTGCCGCTGTGATGTGAAGGCATTACACTAATGACCGATTTATGACGTCCAGAGCAAAAAGTAATTTTTAATAGGACGATAAAAACAGACTAATAAGCATTAACTACTTAATTGCGAATGATTTTCTTGTGCTTTTATGCCACACCTTTCTATTTATATTTTAATCGCATCGACCGTGGAGGTTCCGCGTTAATTTGTTAACATTAACACGCATACTGAAGTATTGGGTGAAAGAATTTACTTGTATTCAGAAATTGTGCCAGACTTAATTAGGTACCTACCTACTAAAATGCAGAAGATGAATAAAAATTCCTCACAACTTAAATGGAAATTTTAAAAAAGCATCGGAAACGTCGGAGTGTTGAATGTCTCGGAAGTATTGAGGTGATGTGTAAGAAATTTTGGCCGATTCTGGCGCACTTTGACCTTGAGATCTGCGCATGCGCCAAGTTCAAGGTCATTCGATTCGGTATTGTTTGGAACGGAAACAGGTCTGGTGATCAGAAACTTACTACAAATTTTGGAAGTTTCGAACATTTTGAAAACGTTTGAAACGAAATGCGTTAAGAACTTTGCTTTCCTGTTTTTTATTAAGCTAGTCAAAAAACTGTAGGCAGTTGGGTCGGAAGTTCTGAACTTTTTAAACTTGAATTTTGACCTTTAAATTCAGTTTGAAATTTAGCGCTTTTTGCGATTTGAGGCTTTATCTTGGTACTTGAACTCTGTTAATTGAAATTAAAAGCTGGAAACTTTTAACGATTTTGGGAACTTTTGAATTCTAAATCCATTTGGATCCATGGTTTTTTAGGATCCATGCTGTTTTTCGCGTCTTTGGTGCCTTTAAAAAACGTAGCCCTTTGGAGTTCTAAGAGCCTGTCATTCAAAAATAGCTGATGGGAAAGACGTAGATTATGCCGTTTATGGTTATATGTTAGCGTTGCTGAAAAAATAAACAAGATTAACCGGACCTTCTCCAGTCCAGAAGGTATTTGAAAGTTTCATTTAAACATTTTAACAAATAAAAAATTTTAGATTATGTATGCGCAAAACAAATTTTTTGATTCGGCATTATAATTACTTTTATTTAAGGTGCGTAGATACAACATACAAATTTCATTTAAATATCTTAATAAAAAAAATAGATTGCGCATGCGCAAAACAAATTGTTGACTCGGAATTAGTTTTACTCTTATTCAAGGTACCTATATACAAAATTTCATGTAATTAGGTTTATAACTAACGGAGATGTCAAAAATCGCATTGCGCATGCGCCAAACAAATTTTTTGATTCGGTATTAGTTTTACTTTTATTCGAGGTGTCTATAGTTCATTTGTTATTACTGTTCCGATATGTAATTAACCCCACTATATGCAGCGTTAACTTTTTCTACCTCACGACGTCGATTTAAACATAAACAATTCTCTCAAACTGCAACGCGCTATTGTTGACGTGCAGAATAAGAATGTAGAAAGTGCTGTTCCGAAACGGTTAATCGATTCTAATTCGTATTGCTTACGTCAAATAATATTAATTGAACTGACTTTCGCTTGCATCTTGTTTTTGTTTACAGCAATGTTGTTTACGCCTACTTGATGCCATGCCTTGCAAGCGAAATTCACTTCAACAAACATTCTTTAACGGAAGCGATATGAGCTATAATCGCTTAACCGTTGCAGTACCTTACTTTGTTCATTCTTATTCTGCACGTCAACAATAACGCGTTGTAGTTTGTTTGAGAGAATTATTTATATTAGATCGACGACGTGAAGTCAAAGAAAGTTAACATATCGGAATAGTAATAACGGATGGACTATACATACAAAATTCCATTTAAATATCTTAACAAATAACGCATGCGCATTTTTTATCTGCATAGTTGGTTGAGGTTTAAGAAATATTTACACACAGAAAACTGCACATTCATATGTTCGTTGTAACAAGAATTATAAAAGAAACCCTTTTTTGGAGGTTTGGGCCTTTCTTATATCCTGAAGAACATGTGTGTCAATTTTCAAAGCGATTGGACGTTTCTACACAAAGTTATCGTGCACACGGACAGACAGACGGACAGACAGACAGCAATACAATATTATAAACGATCTCGAGGATCGTTAATAATAATGTCAGAGGCTAGTAGTGAAAAAAATCGTGGTTTGTGTACCAAGGCGGGAAAGTGAACGGTTTCCGGGTTGAAGGAAAATTTGGCCAGGCGAGGCGAATCCGGGGCTGGCCACTTTTCGAAATTTGGAAAACATCTTTTTTGCCGTAGTGCACACAATATTTGTTATTCACTTATCCACATTTAAAATGATTCCTGTATGCTTAGATAATGTGAATTTCATTTAAATATCTGAACAAATAAATTGTGTACAACTCTTGTGCAGATAGAGCGCATTTTTGTTTAACTGAAATAGCTTAGTAAATGGCTGGGTTATATGGGGAGGACGCACTTTACACACAAACATTTAAAGACCGCCTGGCATACATCCAAAATTCTCCGAGACTCCATTCTGCATATTTTGCCTTTGAGAGTACGTTCCTCCTAGCGTTCCTCCGACAAACCGTTTTAGAGATATTCGCTTTTAAAGTTTTGATATCACCAATGGATATATTTCTTGCAGATGTCCCAATTGCCCTTTGTGAGTCCCCTCTTCCGACAATCCGTCCTGGAGATATAAGGGAATATATCCGAACACGATAAGAAGTCGAGGAGGAGGACTATGGTTGATAGAAATTAATTCCTTTCGTTGAGACCTTTCATTAGAGTACCATGAAGGATAAAACTAGTTCCACTCCCATCTCAGGAAATAATTGAAGCCCCCCCCCCCCCCCCCCATAAAACAGCGAAATTTGATGACCATTTGGCACACCTTCAAGGTATATGGCTACCTACTGCCAAAATTCCTGGACTCGAGAAGTAGTTCAAAACGGCAGAAGTGGGTCCGGACGGACGGACAAAACGCAAACAATAGCACATTTTTTTTAATTCTTAAAAAATGCGCTAAAACCTGAATCATTTTCCTTATAATGTACTAAGTCCATCAAAACAATACAACTATTGATACTATGTCCACTTATTACAGTTTACCCCGCAATGTTACTGCGACTTAGCACTGTTTAAAATTCGTTAACTCTGTTGTTTATCATCAAACAATACTAAATAAACAAAACCAAATTTAGAAAATGGCGCTACAATTGCTTTTATTCCAAGTGGCTATGTATCAAATTTCATTTAAATCCCTCCATAAATAAGAAAGTTGGCACTTCGCACGCGCAAAACGAAATTTTGAATCTGGCGTTAAATTTGGTTTTATTCCAAGTGGCTATGTATCTAATTTTATTTAAATGCCCAATGGTTATATTTCTTCCAAACGTTCCAATCGCCCTTTGTAGGTATTTTCCTTTGACAATTAACTCTTACGATATAAGGAATTATAACCGACCACGACAAGGTATCGAGGAGGAAGACTATGCTTAGTATAAATTAATTCCTTTCGTTGAGACCTTTCATTAGAGTACCATGAAGGATAAAACTAGTTCCACTCTCCCTTCCCCCCTCCCCCTCCACCTCGTACTTTGATAAGAGGATAGAAAGAAGGGCAGTAGTTTGTAGAAAACTGTTCCTTTCGTTGAGACCTGTAATTAGAATACAATGAGAGGCAAAATTTGAGACCAATTGGTGGTCGTGTGTAAAACTTATGCACGTTTTACTTTCAAAAACAGCATCTCAGGAAATAATTCCTGGGGGCGTCCCCCTTTTAGACAGCGAAATTTGATGGCCGTCTGGCACACCTTCAAGATATAGGCTACCTACTGCAAAAAATTCCAGGACTCTAGGACCATTCCCCTAGAAGTAGTTCAAAACGGTAGAAGTGGGTCCGGACGGACGGACACAACGCAAACAATAGCACATTTGTGTTAATTCTTAAAACATGCGCCAAAAATGGATTGCGATCTACAGACTACTACTTTTTTATGTGGACGCCATGTTGGATTTTTGCGGAACGCGATAGAGGATAAAAAAGAAAAACAATGATGCAACAAAACATCCAGAGGTAACTAGATCTTGTCGTGTCAACATGCGATGCATTCAATTGAATTTCTTTTTAGCGCATTTTTGAAAAAAATACGCTATTATATTCGTCATTGCTGGCAGGCCGGCTGTCCGCGTTAGATCTCCACAACTACAATAGCTAGAGAATTCAAATTTTCACTAAAAGCTTTCTGCTATAGTGTAGATGTGCAGGCACTAGTCTATTTTGAGTTAGATTATTTGTGAGATCGATAATTGATGAAAATAATTTCGATATGGGTTTCGGAGGTACTATAATTTTACCGTTAGATAGCGCTACTAGTATAAAAACTTATTATTTACTTTGCGATTTGTTTTACAAAATGAAGACGTACCGTCAATTGAAATTAAATAAAATTAATTATTTAACGCAGCCAAAATTACTCGTGAGATCGATAATTTTAAACTTCGCTAATAAAATACTGACCTGTATTACCAAAAATGCGCTTTAATCATGCATATGCTGATTTACAACTTGTTTATCTTATCTTATTCTGTAAACATCCTATGTGGCGCCCATAAAAACTAAGAAAGTACTAGCCTGTAGCGTATCCGAATTTTTATTTGGTCGGCACGATACTGCACTAGGCTTAATGATTGTGCGTTTCTGTACATATCCTTGCAAACGATTTTCTTTGCCTCTCAGAGGAGGAGGAGGAGGAGGAAGAGGAGGAGGAGGAGGAGGAAGAGGAGGAGGAGGAGGTGCCTCCCCTCTCCACCGTCCTTACTCCGCCACTGGGACAACGGAATCTCGGCGAACGTGGTCCAATTCATGGCACTGATGTTTGCTTTGGTGTGCCATATAGAAGTAGGATGTGTATTGGTCAACTGCCTTTTCCCGCGGTATTACTTTCCTACGTAGTCTTTCGTCCTGAAATAAACGTTGAAGTTCTATTCGTTGTAGGTATTTAGTGTAGTGGTACAATACATGGTTTGTTGGTTAGTCCTTGGACCGTGCGGTACCTGCTTCAGACCTGCACTTTCGCTAAAAAAAACTCCACAAAATAGTACACAATTTTTGGGACACTTCTCGTAGGTCACGCTTCTACAGGTGACACGAGAAAGAGAGATCGCGATTCGAGCTCTGGAAACTTTTGGACGGCCAAAGTCGACTACGTCTCGAAGAAGTACGCCTTGCAAAGTTAATGGTTAATTTCGACCGTAGGAGAAAAACAAAATTCCGTACGTGCTACAAGATCACCAATTTGGAAACAGTCGGATCAAAATCGGAAAAAAAAACTGAAAAATCTCCACGTTAGTACACCACACTCGGGCATGGTACCCAGATGTCACCGACCCCACATCATGTAGCCCCGTTCCTAAAGTTGTTAATTACACGACTTTCTGCAAGCGTTCTTCTACGCAACCGCATTACCTGCCAATCAGCCAGCCATTATGACGTCATATCTCGAACCAGTGGCAACAACTAAATAATGTTCGATTATATTTGACTAGTTTGAATAAACACCTTTCATTTGATATGCAACTTGTTGGGTCTACAGACACATTTGTGGATTAGTGGAAATGGTTTAGATGAATACGCGAGTTTAATGCATATGACGTCATAACTCAAAACCTACCACGAGTTGAAACGGCCACCGAATTTTTGTTTGAAGTCGTAATGGTCCTCTTCAAGAAAAAAATGGGTGATGCTCTATACACCACATTGCATATAGGGTCTCCTGGTCAGCCAATGGATTAGTAGTAAACCCTCCAGATTGATACCGTGCTTTACAACTTGCGTTTGGCTGGAAAAATTTAATCAAATTTGTAAAGCTATCGTATAAAATAAAAGAATGTGATTAGAAATATTGAGGCGTAAAGGAATACTAAATGAAAATGGAATTAGTATTTATTTATGGATATAAGCTTTTTAGAAAATATCAAATCTTTCGATATATAAAACTGTTTAAACTAATACTCGTTCAACAGACAATCGTCTGAAGTTGTATTATTTGAATTTGCTTAACATTCGAAGTTTGAAATAGAGGCTCGAAACGGTCCCCGATCAATTTCACGCCAATATTGTCCCTTCAACATCGCCATCCCTTTCCGTACTACAATCGGTTGTGTTTATTCGGTTCTCTCTCGCCCTCATTCGTCACTTTAGTTCGTTTAGTGCCACTTACTTCACTTCTGCTTTGCTTTCTTCTTCTTCCGCTTATTTATTTCAGATTAGACTCATTCAATTTATCATCTCATTACCCGCTCGCAGGGACGGATTCGACGTAATTTATCGAATAATGTTCGTTTCGGTTTGCAATTACCTATACCGATATTATCGATCTGTCGACGGACGCGGAGAGGCGGTCGGTATCTTTAATTAAATGCGCAACGAAAATAACTAATAAGTTTGCGGACACGAATTTGAATAAGGGTAAAGCAAACAATATTAATTAAAAGGAAGCTGATAATGATCGTTGACTTCTACACCCACCCCGGTTTCTGCAGCGCCGCTTCTCTATTTTCCAGTTAACTTGATTCGGGTAGGTAACGTAAAAGCCAAAAAAGAATATTAGGTAAAAAATAGTTCCCCGTGAGCTTCTAATTATACACCTTTTGAATAAAGAACAATAATTTAATGATAAGAACCGAGTCGCACTCCAAAGTATCCGAAGAATAACCCTGTTAATTAAGTTTGTCACTTAACAGTACACAGGCAGAGCAAATTTAGGTTTTTAATTATTTTTGTTCAGCATTTCCTCAGTTAGTCCATTATATAAAATTTAATTAAGTTTCGCCGGCCTTAATTTAACGCTACTAATCAAGTATAAAGTTTTTTCGTTTAAAGTACTGCTCGTTTGCAGTCAGAATTGACGTACGTGCCTGGAAACTTAAGTCATGTATTTTTAATGGCATTCTTTATTTATTTTCTTCGTAATGAAGTCTTTTTAAAACATTTAAATACGACCAATCGATCGTACTTTTGTTTGTTAAAAATTGACGCGTCTTCGTGAAATTAGCAATTATATTAGGGGTTGCGTAGGTATTAATATTCCAGTGGGGAATTGAATTACTGGTTAGGTGTGTATCTATACGGAGTGCGACGAAAATTACTATACAACACGGTGTAAGGTGATTTATTGTAAATGGATTTTAATTTATCGGTATAAAATCTAATTAGAAATAATTGCTTCGAAGGAAATTTATTGTAGATTAAGTTTCCATAACCAGTGGCGTGACATTGTATGCTTGTTAGGAGGTATGTGATATTTTGTTTTTGGTTGTTGTTTGTTTGTTGAATGATTCAAATTCTACGAGTACAATGATTTTACAAACCATTCGTTTCTAAATGTTGTATTCATTCCTTGTCGTACGAGACAAATTTTGAAGTATTACGGTTTTTTGTTCAGAATTACTCAAAATTCATCTGTAAAGTAGAGCTCTAAAATTGGAAATCACACTCCACTTTTGTGCTTTTTTGAGTCACATGTTCCGCATTTTTGAATGGAAAGTTTCTCTATAACCAAAAGGCTCCAATTGGATTCCGGGTACGGGTACGGTCATCTTGTAAGGGTACAGTGGGTCGGATTGGCAAGGCAGCCTAAAATACTGCCTACTTAAAAATAAAGCTTAACATAAAAAATTGATTTATTAAAGCGCACGGCAATTTCCATAAGCGAGAATGAAAACAACAAAACACATGTTAGCGGTATCTGCGGGAAAGCAAATGCAGGAAAGCGAAACAATAAGTAACACAAAACCTGACCTTGCAATTAAACGGAGCGGTAGAAATTGCTGTGCCAGAAAAATAAAAGCTGTAGATATGATGCGGTAAAATTAATGTAAAAGCAAAAATTAAACGGTATGTCTGCAAAATAATTTACGAAAAAGCTCAAAATTAAGGTACTTACAATGTAACCTGCGAAGATACAAATTCGCCTATACCATGGAGGGCACGACGGTTTTCCAGCCGACACAGCGTAAGCGTCTTCGGATAAGAGCGTACAAAAATTAAAACATCTTTAATTCATTGTGCGGTCTGCGTCCTAAAAATCTGTAATTGGTTTTATCATTTAAATTAATTTATTTAGTACTTAATTGGCCGGATTGAAATTTCTGAAATCGACAGTCCAGGCTAGTTGTTAATTGAATTACTGGGTCGGCATAAAGGTTGTGATATCAGCGTAACCCCCTTGGCCTTGTAATTTTAATCCTAGTTTTAAACTACCATAACAAAAACCTGCTAACAATGGCTTAAAAGAGTTGAAATTCTACAATATTAATTTGGCATTAAATGACACGAACTTTCGGGCGCAACAAAACAACTAAAATATCATCACGGGAACGGTTGCAAACGGCGGATTACTTGCAGCTTCTGTTTACGGTAGCGGCGGTTGAAACACAACTCTAGAAATTAAATCGGGTACCTTTACCTTCTATCTTCTAAATACTTTCGGCACGACACTTTGCGTAACGAACCGCCTCTAGATACCGGGTGTTTATCTACAGAGTGATCACTTCAAAACGAAAAATAGGTGCTTCGTTACATCCATGCTTACAACTCTGATTGGCAGCTTGGTTTCTCGACAAGGTTGGTTCTAAAAATGGCCCTAAAATTGTGAACTCGACGAGATTTCGCCGAGATCAGCATTTTTCGTGCTCTGTGATGTGAGCCATGTTGGTATAGGAATTTGGGGAAATTTTTTGTCAAAATATTAAGATTCATAAAGACTGTTGGTGAGATACTTAAACGATATATATTGCATCATTAGCGTATTTTTTAAGAATAAAAAAAGATGTGGTATTGTTCCCGTTTTGTCCGTTCGTCTGCCCGGACCCACTTTTGCGGTTTTGAAGTACTTTTATGGGAATGGTCCTAGAGTCCTGGAATGTTTCGCAATAAGTAGGTGTGCCAGATGGCTATAAAATTTCGCAAGGTTTCGAAAGGTCTCATCGAAATGAATTGATTTCTACAAACTATAACTTTCCTGCGCGACTCGGGTGGTTTTTTAAAATTATTTTATCACCAGCCGTAACAGAGCCTGCTGCTTTTGGTTACGCCTTTTGTGATCTTTGATATTTTTTTCAAAATTCCTATCGCAAGAAAGTTTCTCAACATGAAACTTACGATCCAAAATTAGATTTTTGAAAGTTCTAAAAAAATGTGACTACGTGGGTTGAACTACAAGAATGCTCAGAGTTTCAAGAAATTTATTGCAAATGTAAGTACAAAACTGTACAACATGAATCTGCTGTAATTAAAGCAACATGGAATTCCGTAGATCTTGAAATTGCACAAACGTAGCTCATTTCCTTTTTACGTACCTACTGTAACGTAAATTTGTTTTATTTACAATTAATTAACAATAAATTTATAACAGTCTTGAAATGAATTGATTTATAACAATTAAGAATTTATAACACGGCGCGGACTATTTATTACTTTGCCGTTGAAATTGGAACTGTCCAAACGCAATTTGATTTATTTATATAGCAGTGCGTGTGTTCTCGAGTACTTTTAAACGCTCCGGAGTACTCTAGACTGTTCTCGAAATAGTTTAGAACAAAACACGTCATATTTCCCGGAAAAATTGTGTCAGATCTACCTTCATTCTTTATTGCAATATTTTATGGCGCCTTGATGTCTATCGGGATTTCTGGAATATTCGCTAAACTACTTTGGTAATATTTTGTCAGGATTCATCTACGGTCTATTTGAGATATAAGGCAACTCATCATTTGATACATTTTTTTTCAATTTTACGTCCAGCAGCATTGATTTATTCTTGTTTATTAGGCAACCCTAATTACGTCGCTTACACCGTTTGCTTTTCTCTTGCATGGGAAATAATGCACAGCAATTAGTGCTTTCACGTGAAATGCGAAACGGCACCGCCAAATATTTAATTAAGAATTACTTACTTCGTCACAGTTTACGCGGTGTCATGTAATCCTGAGAAAAGCAGTAAGCAATATTAAATAATCTAAATTTGCGAGCGGTTTAGAGATACGGGGGGAAGATTTCGCCAAACATTGGATTATCTTAAAATGAGATCTCCACTGTTTTATGAAGCACGTCGAATCCGATGCAATTTATAACAGCTAAAACTTACTGCAATAAAAACTCGAATAAATCTGCGAGAAGTTAAAATTGGAGTGTTCAACGGATGACCATCCACAACTGTTTAATTTCCTTCTAATTACGGGAACAAAACATCCGCCCCTTCAAGTTTATTTGTTTCAGCTACTAAAACAAAGGATACTTTTCAAGTTTTTAATTAAAATTACAACCTATTTCGTTTTAGTGCTTTAAAAATTAAAAAATTCTCTCAATCGGAATACGTTTTATATTATGAGCTAATTTTGTTTTATATCTTCAACTTTTAGAAACTCCAATAAAAAGTATACGCGCTATCCTTTTTTAAACTCCCTCATTATTGTATTGATGTATGTAATTTCTTTCCTTTGATTACCTAACAATTGGATTTTTAGAAAATGTATTACCATCAGAGGGTGGTTTACAGATAAACATTACTATATTCATAATTGATTTATTTTCTCCATTCTATAACTACTACCTATATTAACACAGTGAACATCCCATATAATAAACGAAACCATGCGCAACATTGTAAGGCGAGTTGATGTGTCATAAGATATGTGACGACGCGTGCTAACAACAGTTTGATTTGGCGGCTTTGTTCACATAAAATGGCGGCTGTTTCTGGCCTCGTGTCATCTTTGGACAATTTTACCGGAAATCGATAACGAAGAGTACAAGCGGTTAGATAAATAGCTGCAGAACCAATTAATGAACGGAATAAATAAAAACATAACATTTGTCTCGGGAGAACACCCAACATTATCAAAACCTTGCATATTTGTGCTTTTAATCCATCGATCTTTTAAGAAATATTTGTTGGCAACATGACATGGTATAAGGTGACAAATAATCTCCCTCTTGACCTCTTCTTGCATTTCTGCGATCGGGACAGACCACCATATTCAGATCTAAAAAATCTTTTCACTTTTAAATTTCAAAAAATGTACAATTTAAGAATACTCAAAAAATCTACTTTTAAATCATGGGATATGCAAATTATATAATGTTTACAGCTAAAAAAGCTTGAAATAATATAATTTAAGTGTTTCAACATTTTTTAGTTTTTTTGTAAATTTTAAAATTACTTAAACATTTTGGGAAAAAGTTCTGAAATTTGAGATTCTGTAATTTGTATAATATAACACAAAAATGCAAATGAGGTTCGTTGCTTAAAAAACCTCTTAAATTTGAAAATTGTGCATCTTGTTTGCTTAATTGAAAATTTTAGAATTAGGAACGCACTTTTTTGAAACTTCGGCTTCTAAATATCTTAGTTTCTAAAGTGCTGGAGGTTTTTTGAAATTTAGGAAAAAAGTTCTTCCAATCTTGGAAACATTGCAATTTTAAATGTATAATTGATAGATTTTAGAACGGGAACGAATATTGCGTGAAGTTAAAATTCGTAAAATCAATTTTTGAAACAAACAGAAAATAAAAATTATAAAACAATAATAGAGTTAGGATTTTGATCCAACTGTATGGATACACAGGATTTAACAATTAAGCTGTCAAAAAATGGGGAGTTGGGTGGACTAAAAGATTAATTTAACGAACGGCTGTGTGCACGTAATGTAATCAAGCAGGTAAAGGTTGTATGACGTGCAAAAATTTATTGATAACGTCAATTAAAAAAGCAAAGCGCTTTCGGCATACGCCATCATCAGTGTCTCATTGTCAGGAGTTACAGAGAGTCACAATTGGGACTTTAAAAGACATCACAATTATTAATTGTAATTAATCATTAATAATTGTGATGACTTAAAGTCCCATTGTGACTCTCTATAACTCCTGACAATGAGGCACTGATGATGGCGTATGCCGAAAGCGCTCTGCTTTTTTAATTGATGTTATCAATAAATTTTTGCACGTCATACAACCTTTACCTGCTTGACTAAAAGATTAAAACATTTTTTCTAAATAAATGGTACCTCTAAAATCTATCGCTTGTTAGCTATGTTCCCAAAAGTTCCACAATTTGCACCATAACTGATAGCAGCATGGGTTCTCTTTCTGATTTTGTAACGAAAACGGTGGATTGGAAAAAACTTATCAATTTACTTTTATAAGAAGCATCTTCAGTTATAATTTCTGAAAAAATGGGCTACAAAATAAGAGAGTCATAGTTACTCACGCCACCCGGGGGGTCTGGGCCGGGAGGCTCCTCGTCTCCAGACTGGCCCCGGAGGAAGCGCAGGTCTCGACAATCCATTTCGCATTTTAACGGACCGCGTGTCCGATCTTGCCAAACCCCGAATTATCGCTCAGGATGGTAAACCAGTGGCGACTGTGGCCGGTGGTCCCCAAGGGGGTGGCCCTGCCGAGGTTTAGAACGCTCCGAAGGCGGTGCACTTGACGGCGACGTCACGGGCGGCAGGTGGGGGCTCCTCTCTCGATACCTTGACTGGTCGCGGTCGAGGTCCCTTACCGGAGTACCTCTACTCACATGATTCCCCTTGTTCGATGGTTCCTGGTGCAACAAACTCCCAAGTGTGCCACAAGCAGTTAGTATCTGGAGCGCACCACCGCCGCCGCTGAGTGGGACGGGATGATGGAGCAGGCGCTCGGTGACGCGATCCGCGTTCGGGTTTGCCAGCGATGACGTAGCATTTGGTTCGAGAGTCCGCAAGTCACTCTGAAATCCTAACCGTCCGAGGGCGAAAATGATTGCTACTGATTCTAGGTGGGGGGTGGGGGACTCTGCCCTACACCACCATCAAAGGGTACATGCCCGACTGTCGAAGTTTTACTTACGGGAATCGTGGTCCTGCCGCAGACTCGTGTAGTTTGCGAGTTGCCCTGCGCACTCATGATGAGTCCTTTGACACGGGTCGGCTCCTACCCTACTAGAGCTAGAGCGGCAGACAACTGCATATGAATTTCCGGGATAGGGACGCCACAATAACCTACCTATAGTGAGCACGTCGCAGGGTCGGGCATGCACACACCTGATTCGACTAATCGACCCCTCTGCCAGGGAGTCACCGGCCGGCTCTACGGTTCGGATCTGAGCGCTTCAGATTTTCCTTCCAGAATATAATTCTGCCGATGGTCTTTGAATCAAGAATCGGTAATCGGGTGGCGGCTGCAGTTTTATGTAAACCCCCGGAAGTGGCAAGTTTACCCGTGAGAGAGAGAGAGGCATTTTTTCTCACGTGATTGCAACGTACTTTTATAGGAAGCACCTTTCTTTAAAATTTTAGAAAAATCCATCCATAAATATGAATGAATGAATCTGCGCATGCGCAATCTCTATTTTAATAGGTGCACATAATAAATAAACTAAACAAATACAGAAAACGAGCTCCTAGGTATGGCTATAGCATGTGCAAAACCAAATTTGAAATCTGATGTTAGTTTTGATTTTATTTAAAGTGTATATGTTTGAAATTTAATTTAATTGCTTCCATAAATAAGAAAGTTGGCACTGTACATCTTACAGAAAACCAAATTTGGAAAATGGCGCTACATTTGCTTTTATTCCAAGTGGCTATGTATCAAATTTCATTTAAATCCCGCCATAAATAAGAAAGTTGGCACTGCGCATGCGTAAAACCAAATTTTGCAACTGGCGTTAAATTTGCTTTTATTCCAAGTGGGTATGTATGAAATTTCATTTGAATATCTTCATAAATAAAAAAGTTTGCAATTCGGTTTATAAAATGGTCGAGATGCGAAAAGGGCACTGTGAATGCCGATCGATTAGGCTCAATTTTTGGAATTGCGTTTTATATGGCTAAAGCTATACGCATATTGAATTTCATGCAATTCGGTTCATAACTCACGAATATATCAAAAGGGCCTTTCTTATTTTTTGGGCTACATTGCCAATTAACGAACTCCGATCTACAAATTTGATAAAAAATACACCTGTAAAATTTTATCGTAATCGGTCCATTCGTTATCCAGATATCGTGCTAACGGACGGACAGACACCGCAAAATTATAAATTCGCTAGGAGCTCGTTAATATTGGCCGCAAGCCATGGGTTAGATCAAGACTTTTGGGATGCTCTGGTATAAATGATCGCTAAAACTGAGTAAAATCACGTATGCGGAGATACCCGAAGTCAAGCAAATGAAGCAAATCCTACTCAAATTTGGGGCACCGAGCTGGTGTGCCCCGGAAGATAGTTTTAAGCGTTACGTACGTCTAACCTGCCGCGCGAAAGCACGCGTACGGAAAGAAAGTTTGATACCAAGCTTGATACAATGTAAATGTATGTAAAAAAAAGAATAATGAAGCGACATCGAGGCACCATCAAGTCGGTAAAGGATTAGTCCCCGGTGATAGGGAATGAAGGCGGATACGAAGCATTTTTTTCGGGAAATATGGTGCGTTTATTCGAGAATGTTCTTTTCGCTAGATACAGGTTTGAAAATTTCCAGAAGTTGCAAATTTCAGAGTTCCAAGTTGACTAATTCTGTAAACGTGAAAAATAATGAAATAATATCTTCTCACCTTGGCGAAAATATGAATCTTTGAGAATGTTTGTTTTACACTTCAACTAAAATTCGATTCATACTGAATTAAATCCAACAATGTTCAAGTAAATATGGTAGGCACCCTTAAAAGATTCGCTCAGTAATTTACCTACATACAACATTTTCACTTATTCTAAAACAGTCGCCTTGGCTATTATAAGTATGCGAGTATAGATAGAGCTGTATTAGTTTGTAGTTTTAAATTAGTGTAACTGTGAAACATAAACCAACAATTAAGAAAAAGTTAATACTACTGTAAAAAGCTCATCCGGGATCATAAATTTTTTGTGCCAGGCAAGACGTACTGATGTAAACTTTACGACTGTACAGTTGAAATATTATGGTTTTACTACTGTGTTATTGCAAGGACAAGTTTATATCTACTTTCTAGCTTGTGCTTTGATTCGATATAAGCCTCGCAGGATATCCTGGATATCAAATATAGCAATTGTCGCGACGCTTTGGGATACGATTCTATAATATTTACTATACTAGTATCACTATCTTTTATGACTTAATAAGTAGTTTTTGAAGAATGAACAATTTACTTTTATGATGGGCATAATCGACCCACCCATTCATGCCGTTAACGGGGATTTATCGTTATACGTCTTTAACAGCATAAATTGTTTTCGATTCGGCCTGAGAAGTGTCATTTTGGTACCTATAGTGTGAACAAATTATAAACAGAACGGGAAGAGTTAATCTTTTTTTTCGGAACTTGATATTAAATAGAGTGTGTGTAATTTATTACATCATGCACTTATATGAAAATATTAATATGGAATGGTGAAAGGGTGGAAAGGAACTCACAGGGGATACAATCCATTCCTATTCAGTTTGGACTTTGCGACTAGTGACGTTTTTATTAAACTAGCGAGGTATGTTACCGCCGGACCAGCCATATTTTATTATTGCCTTACATTATTTATCCGCGTGCTGCCGGACCTGGTTGATACAATCCGCCCCCTACGCTTTTAACTTCACGTCAAATTCTAAAGTGGGTATCGGAAAAACGAGGGGAAGTAGGATAGTAGACGGTTAATGGAAATTTCACAACCTTACGAGTAGGCAATATACACACGCGACTCTGTTATGAAAGTTTCGCTGTCGCGCTGTGTGAAAATCTGGTGCCAACTCGTGTGTAAAATAATAAAATGTGCAGGAAAAATTTATATACTGATTTTGGGTTTATATACGAACTCTGTTCGGGGAAGAAACAAATTGATGTAAATTCTAATTCGAATTTTTGTTACAGTTTAAGGGAAGGGCAAACGGCCCGATGATGACGATGGACGTGTCGAAAGATGGGCCAGCGAAGCCGGCACCTTCTGGCGGTCCCCAAGAATGCGCGGGCTGCTGTAAAACAATTACCGAACGATACCTCCTGAAAGCTCTCGATCTCTTCTGGCACGAAGATTGCTTGAAATGCGGCTGTTGTGATTGTCGATTAGGGGAAGTCGGTTCTACCCTTTATACGAAAGCTAATTTGATTTTGTGCAAGAGGGACTATTTGAGATTATTCGGCAATACTGGTTACTGTGCTGCTTGTAGTAAAGTTATACCTGCGTTCGAAATGGTGATGCGAGCGAGAAGCAATGTATATCATTTGGAATGTTTCGCATGTCAACAGTGTAATCATAGGTAAGTAGAATTACGTCATTTAGAATGGAAAACGGGTAATTTATAAAAAATACCTAATCCACGCAAGGCTGCGGTGTAAAAGAAGACTTTATTACCTACAGCTATAAGGTCACTCGAACACTCCTTTATCGTAAATCGTAACAAGACGTTGTGTTTAAATTAAAATTGTACTATATTTCACCTTGTATATCGAAATAGAAAAGTGCAGCAAGAGATTTAATTAGACCTATTCATTTCACTATACTGATGTATGACTATAACTTACAATTAAACCTCGACTTAAACCATCCAGTAGAAAAGTTTACATAAAAACTCAAAGATTTTCATAGAGAAAGCATTTTTATACATTTTCAAAATGATCTTGGATCATCAAAAGCCTCCTAAAATTATCTTCCACATTCATCGCCATAATGAAAATAGCGACGGGTCCGTGAAGTTGGAGTGTCGACTTGAAAGGAATTAAGTTCCAAGTATCTCATAATTTTGTACTCATTTTGTGCTAATTTGTGCTGCCAATTTAAAATTTTGTGCTCATCAGGTTAATGAGTAATTCAACTTTGTCTGATGACACTACAACTTCACGCTTGAGTGTCAACATCGATATTTTCAAAATTTTCTTTTACTATAATTTTGTGCTCATTTTGTGCTAATTTGTGCTGCTAATTTAAAATTTTGTGCTAATCAGGTTAATGAGTAATTCAACTTTCTCTGATGACACTCCAACTTCACGCTTGAGTGTCAACATCGATATTTTCAAAATTTTCTTTTACTATAATTTTGTGCTCATTTTGTGCTAATTTGTGCTGCTAATTTAAAATTTTGTGCTAATCAGGTTAATGAGTAATTCAACTTTCTCTGATGACACTCCAACTTCACGCTTGAGTGTCAACATCGATATTTTCAAAATTTTCTTTTACTATAATTTTGTGCTCATTTGTGCTGCTAATTTAAAATTTTGTGCTCATCAGGTTAATGAGTAATTCAAATTTTTCTGAAGATACTCACTGTAGTGTCAGTTAGTTGGATATTGCCATCGCCGTTTTTTTGGAAAAAATTTCATCAAATGTCGACATTTTAGATCATTTTAAGCAACTTCTAAATAATAAAATTTTTCTGCCTGTGGGTACGTACCGTACGTACTATGTACAGTGTGGTCCAATTTCGATGGGATTAAATGGGTAATTTTCTTATTAGCGCAGATAAACGAAAACGGTTTTAGTACTCGTGTCCTTATTTTTTATGCTTATTCCATTACCTTTGCCGGAAATAAGCTGCCGTCTTTTGTTTTTTCACTAGAGAGAAAAAGTGAAAAATGTTGAAGCTAGAACAAAATGGCTTTAGCATTATTCAAGCAGTTTTTAATGTAGATAACCAATGTCGTCAGTCGTTTGTTTCTAGACCTTTTAATAACCAACCTTTTATTTATTTATTATTGTCTTTATTTTATAGTGGGCGGAGTGTTAGCTAATTAGCTACTCTTTCCACAAAAAAACTTTTGTTATTATCTTTCAGGCAAGATGTATTAATAAGCAAAATTTATTGTAAAAAGCTTATTCTTGAAAATAAGTATGATGTATTATACATTTTAGGAAAGCTCGTATACATAACTTCAATTTAAAAAAATCAAGTTTGAGTTACAACGCAGTTACTAAAAGAATTAGAAACAAACAAATCGTACAAAAGAAATAGGGCTGAATTTGTGTTTATGAACTTATAACATTAATCCGAATTATAATGGAATTTTGTGATAAAATGGTTACCCAATTTTCGTGTATAATTAGTCGTAATGACAATTATCAGGCTGAAGAACGGAATGAAGCCTGTGAATGCGGTATCTGTTTGCACAGCTTGCAATCTGTTTTATTTTAATAGATTTACTATTCTTAAATGTTTTCTATTTTTTTAATGGTAGAACCTAGATTTTAGCGCATTTTTAAACTTATGTTGGAAGGCGCAATTATGACCACTTTCTCCGTCCGTCCATGCGAGGGCGCCACTGCTCCTACAGTTTTCAATATATTTAGTTCGTTCTTCTTGAATTCGGTAGCTCTGTTACCTCATGACGATAAATGTGCGCATGCGCAATATCAATTTTCTTATTTATTAATATATTTTGCTGAAATTTTTACCACCTTTATAGTAAAGGCAAACATATCGCATATGGTAAAAATCAGGTGTGCGCATGCGCAGACTGCACAATGCCCGCATCCTTTTTTTATAGATATTTTTTGGAAAATTTAACCACATTCTAGTAAAGGCAAACGTCCCATATTAGATATGCGCATGCGCAAACCGCCCAATACTAACTTCCTTATTTTTAATTATAGATGCTTCTAATAACGAAAAACATAGGTCACATAACAATGGACTATGGAAGTCCCGAATAATGCATGAAAAATGCTCGCAATTTACTCGCCTTAGGCCCAAACCTCTTTACTTTTAACTTTTATGTCCACAGTAAGGTGCCTTTTGCGGCTTCGCTCTCTTTTTTTTATTACTCTCCCTTGAGCTACATCCAGGGGTGTATTTCCCACAAGGCGGACTAGTTGCGCGCCTAGAGCGGCAAATTCTAGGGGCGGTAAATTTTGGAGGAAACATTTTGAGTATTCACCAGTTTTGGTTTTGTTTAGCAAGAAGCATGAAGCGTAGAGACCACAAATTTAAATATCTGATTGTTTGTTGATGAGCGGTAAATACGGCAACCAGGAATAAAACAAGGAAAGGAGTATGTAGCGTTCTTTTCTTACCAATTGATATTCCAAATTTATATTCCTTATATACTTCGAATTTTACTCGTTGATTGTTGAGTGAGAAATAGCAAAGAGGCGCAACTATATGTAAAATTGCGATACATATTCCCGAAGCTTCCCGTGCCCACAGTCCACAGTGGGAGGGGTGTGAGTGTGTTAGACGTGCGACTCTGATGCTTAAAGGCCACCCAACAACACAAACCGATTGAAAACCAATGAAAGAGCGTTGGACTATAATTCCGGAGGTCGGGTGTTCGAACCTGGATTGAGGTGAATTTTTCATCTGTGGCAGATACCTTAGACCAGTTGCGAGCATTCTGCCGGCTACTCTGAATGACGTTTTTCTGCAGTTTTCCTAATTCGTAAGGTAAATACCGGAGTAGTATAAAACAACTTAATACCTTCTCTGCAGAGGCACCTCTAAAAAGCACTATGCGGGTCACTCTGTAATTGGGCGTAAGCCTGTTGAGGGCCCAGAACAAGAGAGGAATAGTAAATAAATAAATAAACGCTGCTACATCTGCGGAAATCGATTATTCTTTACCAAATTGCCGATGTACTGAAGCATCTTGCAATAAGCCTCATCTAAATTAATCGAGTTGCACCTCTCTTTATATTTCTCACCCCATCTAGGTATTCCCTCTGTAAACCCGTTTAGTTTAGATGCCAGTCATTTCTATAGTATATTTGTTATTACCATAGTTCTTTGGTTCGCCACTAGAGGTCGTGATCTTCTTTTTTTTCTACATACGCATGTCCTATACTTCTTCCTTTCAGAGACGATCTGGATCTGGGTTAATTGCGTGCAAATTTTTCTCGATACGCCATTACTTTTTACTTGACTTTGTGTCAATCTGTTTTGGCTGTGAACATATTTCTATTGAGTGTTTTTTCTCTATTTCTGATGTGCTGTGGCTGTGCTCCATTGAATACGCTTTGCAAGTAATTAGTGTGAGGTATGTACTTCAGCATTTTTCTTAAT
Organism: Photinus pyralis; assembly: GCF_008802855.1. Taxonomy (NCBI): domain Eukaryota; kingdom Metazoa; phylum Arthropoda; class Insecta; order Coleoptera; family Lampyridae; genus Photinus; species Photinus pyralis. Next base: position 15,559,073 of record NW_022170511.1, on the reverse strand, counting down.
ACGTTTTTTAGGGTTTTATCTTCCCTCAAGGTTCGCTCAAACTTCTCTCTTAACTTCTTATCATTTTCTCTTCTGGATTACTTTTACGTTATTCTCTACCTGGATATTTCTTACGCAGAACGTGGATGACATCGCAATTTTACCCATAGAACAACAATTTACCTGGACCCGCCATCTTAGCGAAATTGACATTGGCAACGTCACGTGAGACGACATTACATAACCTACTTCGAAAATTTACACCTGGAGATGTACCTAATTGTTCATTACTAACTGCAAGTATTTGCGAAACCTTTTGGAGAATATTAGCTTTCTATCTTTACACCATCATATTCTTTTTCTATGAATATCTTTACAATTCTTTCGGTGTCTAGAATATTATGGGTTTCCAACTTAGACAATACAGTACATGGACTGCTAATTAGCAGTACAAATTAGCACAAAATGAGCACAAAATTATAGTAAAAAAAAATTTTGAAAATATCGATGTTGACACTCAAGCGTGAAGTTGGAGTGTCGTCAGAGAAAGTTGAATTACTCATTAACCTGATGAGCACAAAATTTTAAATTAGAAGCACAAATTAGCACAAAATGAGCACAAAATTATAGTAAAAGAAAATTTTGAAAATATCAATGTTGACACTCCAGCGTGAAGTTGGAGTGTCATCAGAAAAAGTTGAATTACTCATTAAGCTGATGAGCACAAAATTTTAAATTAGCAGCACAAATTAGCACAAAATGAGCACAAAATTATGAGATACATGGGACTTAATTCCTTTCAAGTCGACACTCCAACTTCACGGATCCAATAGCGACCGATTCATTTCTCCTATATCTCCGAAATGGTTAGATACTCCGGCCAAAAAGAGATCAGACCGAATTTATCGTGTACATGATTTTCTACAAATTCAACCATTCTTGTCATTATAAACTCATGTATATAGGTATTGCAAAAGGCGTCCACTCTCTCATTCTTACCAAATGTCACGGAAACTGTTGCTCCCAATAATATGTTTATTTTGGAGACTAGGTTCCCAAAGTTTCCAAAATTCGCTCAGAAACTACTTTCTTCGTTTGTTTCGAGGAGGCAGCCACTCTCAAAACTGTTGTACAGGGTGAGTCAACGATTGCGGGGAGTAACTTAATGCCTTGAACATAAGATTTTTCGATAGAGTGCTATTATCTCTTTTATACTAGGTAAAGCATAAGTCAAATAAATATTACATTTAGTATGAAACATGGAACAGCCTGTATATTTTTGTCACGTTTTAGTTCTTCCAAAGTATCTCTCGCGATGTCGCCCCCATATAAAGCCACAAAACACTTGATGCCTGCTTCTCTCGCGACTTGTGGGGTGGAGTCTGGTCGAAGGAAGACCTCCACTTGCTTAGCAAGTACCTAGTTCGCTCTTTCTCAGAAGTGTGTTGATTTTGGTATTTGGTCGGAGTCCTGATGCTTGCTGGAGGTCGTAGAGTAGTGAGAGCAACCACCTTCGCTCTCGTATTCTTCTGAAGGTAGACGTTTGCCATTAAAAAAAAAAGATTTTTTAAAAATAAATTTATATTTTCGAAGCACTGTATCTTGGGAACCAATCGCTGTATAGACCTCGCTCTAGTCTCAAATTGTAGCAAATCTAGTCTACTTTAAAAGATTATAGAATGACTATACCCATCAGATCCTTCCTTCACCGAGATATTGAGTAAAAACTGAAAAAAGTCCGAAAATTTCATGGTTTTTTGGATACACCGCCGATCGCACAGCACTTTGGAAATTGCAAACAAAATTCAGCTATCTCTAATGGTTGGCCGGTAGGGGGCGCTTCTCGAATTTAGTCGATTTCTTTTGCCCCATAACTCTCTTATCATTAAAAATATTTTATTTTGACAAAATCTTCCTTAGATCACTTTTTTATGGAGAATCCATCGCCAAAGACAGTTATACTATCATACAGGGTGATTGGTTTTGTTGCACGGCCGTAAACTATATTGTTTCATACGGTCCACCCTATCCCACGTGGAATGTGCATATGTATATATGTATATAAGTCTGTTATGTGGGGATATTGACGTAGTTTTTGTATTATAACATTCTATGGCATATGGCTATTTTTCCAATTTTCTGTCTTTAAATGCAAAAAATTGAAAACTAATACGATGGTTTGGGGAAAAAATTTTTTTCTACAAAAAACTTTAATACACTTTTGCTCTAAAATAATTTGGGGAGCCAATAATCGCATGTTATGAATTTTACATTGAAATCCCTATGATGCGTTACGCAAGTCACCACCCTGTATAGGGCGATCCGCATGAAAAAATGTAGTTTAGGGCCATACCAAAAAAAACCAAACACTGCATAAACGGTCGGAGGTGGACGATTCCTGTTTAATACCTTCTATGGGCGCTTTTTAATCTGAATCTATTATCAGAATTTCCATAACACGCTAAATGTAGAAGCTACACAGGTTACTACTTTTTTTAAGGACGCGATATTGGATTTTTTTTACGGAATTAGATAGAGGACAAAAAAGGAACTTCCGTGTAGTGTCATTTAGTATTGGAGAAAAATAAAATCGTAATTTTCGCATGGACGCCCAAGTGAAAAATAACGAGGTGTGTCCGAAAAGTATCCCATCTGCGTTCGTATCTCCGCAGACCGCATTGGTGCTATTCTTCGTTATCCCGGTCATGGCATTTTTCCAAGTAGTCTCCGTTTGATTGAACTACACGCTCCCAGCGGTACTTCCAGATCTTAAAGCAGTTCTCAAACGCAGATTTTGGAATGACCTTCAACTCGCGAGTTGAATCGTCTCGAACCAGTCACGCAATCTTTTCAGAACTTCATCTTTCTTGATCGTCTGATCTCTTTGGTGCAAATTCGTAGTGCACAACACCCTCACAATTGAAAAAAAATGTAAAAAAAGTTTTCGCGAGTAACTATAGCGCATTTTTTATGAATTAATCAGTACCACCCTAAAGGTTCTGTAACTATGAATTTATAGGTACAAAGGAAAATAAGTTATGGCATAAATATTCTTATAAATAAAAAACTTAACACTGCGCAGTTTGCGAATGCACACACCCGATGTTTAAAATATGCGATATGCTTGTCTATACTAGAAGTATCTTTAGTTAAAATTTCTAGAAAATAAATAAATAAGAAAGTTGACATTGCGTAAATTAATCGTCAAGATTTTTTTGGTCGTGGTGTAAGAGCTATAAGCTACCAAATCATCATCAAAAGAACGAACTACGAGTAAATATCTTGAAAACTGTAGTAGTTAAAGGCCTCGGACGAGCGGACGGAGGGATGAAGTGACCATAATAGCGCCATCCAATATGAGATGGAAAATGCGCTAAAATAATCGACATTTACTTGACGTGGCTCCGAGTTTAAAGTGCTTTTTGAGGCTGTGGCTTGCCTGGACGCTTCCACTATGAAGATTGTTGTTTAGTTTCAGGATTCTAACCATAAATCCATGATTCATCACTGACGACATATTTCCAAGTTGGCTAAAGCGATTTCATAGTGAAGGTCTTTCTGACTTGGTTGTGAGAAATTTCCTGTATTCCGAGATCATTTTCTAGTTCACGAACAGTTAATTGACGATCACCTTCAATAGTAAGTCGCACACGCCCGATGTTTTCCGTTGTTGTTGTCAGCTTAGGTCGGCCAGAACGAGAGTTACTGTCAACAGATGCGCGGCAATTTTTAAACTGCCTTTATCTGCGTTCTGTCCATAGTTTCGTCCCCAAAGGCCTTCTGTATTATTTCAATCGTCACCGTATAACGCTTGATCCAAATGTGTTGATCAGTTTTTAGCGTATTTTCCTCAAAGTGAAAAATCGCTATTGGCTGCACTTTGATGTCCGTCCGTCCGTCCGTCCGTCCGTCACACGTATTCCTTCTAAACCACTGAACCGATTTTGGCGATATAGGACTCATTTGAAAGGACTTGGTCCAAGGATTCCGTGCATACCCATATTTTTTGGGTTTGAGCATGCGCAGTGTCAAAAATTTGGTTTAACGCACGCTTTATGAAGATATTTAAATGAAACTTTATATGTAAACACTATGAATATAAGTAAAATTAACGACATTTTCAAAATATTGTTTTACGCATGCGCAATGGCAACTTTCTTATTTACGAAGGCATTTAAATTGAATTTTATACCTGGGCTATTGGCAGTAAGACAAATCTAACACCAGTTTTAAAATTTGGTTTTGCGCATGCGCAATGACAACTTTCTTATTTATGAAAGCAGTTAAACGAAATATCATATGTGGGCACCTTGAATGAAACTAAAACTAATACCGGTTTCAAAATTACTGTTAACGCATGCTGTATGTTTTATTTATGAAGGTATTCAATGAAATTTCTAATGTAGATAATGCGCAATGCTATTTACGAAAGCATTTATAAAAAGTTCCATATGTAGGCACTTCGAATAAAAGTAAAACTAATGCCCATTTCAAAATTTGTATGCATTTGTATACGCTCTACTATTTTTTCGACAGTAAGCAAATGCGATGAACAGAAAAAATAAGTTGGACAGGTTGCACGCTACACAGGGCGTCCGACCGGGAACTACGGCAATCAAGGGGTTCGTGAGGAACTACTGGTTACGTTTATACCCCGCAGCGGCCCCTAGAGCGATACAGGTCGGGTACACTTCGAACACACCTCGTATAAACCTAATAATAGGCTACCACTTCGTCAGTGTAGTAGTGGAGCTGCATTTGAGAAAAGTGCATTCAGTTAGATATCTATTGTATGATTGAATCAAAAGCACTGTAACATCTGCAAAAATTTTGTAGTAGCAAGTATTACAGCGGATATGAAAATGAAATATCCGTAACTTACAATATGAACGGGCATGGTTTCGTGCAATGAGAAGAAATCAGTGTATTTAAAAATACCCAACAAATAGAGCCTGAAATAGAGTAACATGCAGGCATTTTAAAACTGTGGACTAGTGCCTATATCACTCATATTTGATTATTATTAAGACGATTTCAAATTATCAGGGAGTGTTTTATAAACTACCAAAAGATAGAGCAAGGTTAAAGGATAATAAAACAATTTACTGTAGCGCAGATATCTCATCATAAGTGATGTCAATTAGCGCTAGCATTATCAAATT
>NW_022170511.1:15491637-15553832 GCF_008802855.1 Photinus pyralis | reverse complement strand
ACTCTGCAGATCTATAGTACTGAATACAGTGTAATTTGAGATTTTCGTGACAACTTCTTCTATATTTGGTAGTGGATATGCATCTAGTTGCGTGTAGCGATTTATAGTTTGCAAATAGTCAATAACCATCCTTTTCTTATGGTTCGTGTTATTAGTGATCAACACTTGTGCTCTCCAGGGAGACTGGCTTTCTTCAATTATACCTTCTCGTAACAGTTTCTTTACTTCAGCAGCTATGAATAGTTCATCCTCATGTGAGTGTTTGCGGGATCTTATTGCAATTGGTTTGCATTCTGTAGATAAGTTAGTAAATAATGGTACAGCGGGCACGGTTGCTTCGGCTACAGAGCAAATGTTGAGTGTTTGTTTTGGTCCTCCAAATGCAAGTTCCAAACTCGAGTGCATTTGCAATACATCATGACCAATGATCATGTCTGCACATAGGTCTTTTACAATGAGAAGTTCTAGATTTCTGTATGAGCATTCTCCAATGCGAATAGTTTGCCGTGTGAGATGTTTCACTTGTGACTTGAGAGATGAGGAAGCCATTGATACAGTTTGTTTACAATGTTGTTTTCTTAGATTAAGCAGATTCGCGAATCCTTCATTAATGAAACTGATGCTGCTTCCTGTATCGATAAGAGCGTCAGCGCGAACTCCTTTTACGAATGCTGTAACCATAGCTTTTTCAAGCGAAGAAGGTGCAGCAGCGGTGATATAAGCAGTGTAGTTTTCATATTTTTCTTGAAAACAGGCAGCACTGTTTTTACTGCGACAAACAGTTGAAAAATGGCCTTTCTTTCCACAGGTATGGCACTCAACATCCACTGCTGGACAGTTTTTCCGAGCGTGGACAGAGCCACCACAAAAAAAGCATTTACGTTTTGAATAATTTTTGGTTTCCGTAGATTTTGGTATTACAGCTACTGTTTCCACAGTAGAAGACGGATTAGGTGAAATTGCATTGACGATAGAAGATTGAGTTTTAAATATTGCAGAATTTCTTTCAGCTGTTTCCATTGACAGAGCTAGAGTGTAAGCTTGATCTAAGGATAATGTCAGATTCTCCAAAAGTCTCTGACGGATCTCTGATGAAATAATTCCTGCGATAAATGCTCCTCGTATATTCTCGTTTTTATTTGTCTCAGCATCCACTGCAGTGAATTGGCATTCCTTAGACAATTGTTTAAGTGCCTGGAGGTAAGTGTCAATAGATTCTCCAAACTGTTGACGCCTCGTGGCAAGCACATGCCTGGCGTAAATTACATTTCGAGGTTTGATGTATAGAGCATCGAGAATAATAAGCGCATCAGTGTAAGTTTCACAGTCACATACGTACGCAAATACTCGTGGCGAGATGTAGTTTACCAGCAGCTGTAGCTTGACGGCTTCAGAAAGCAATTGAATATTACTTGTTGCATCAGGGCCCATTGTAGTAGAGGCAGATGAGGCTTGTCGAGCTTTGAGAAAATTCTCAAAAGTTTTCTTCCAATGTTCCCATTCCAAGGTGGTGGAACTTAACGTCGGATCTCCGTCAAAGCGTTCGGGACGTAAGAATCTATCCATTTTTTAAATGGAATAAATTGTTATAATACTAATTTTAACCTTTTATAAAGCTAGGCTTTATTCCATTTAAAATTATACATTATAGTAAATGAGTGACAAATTGACATACAAAAATAACAAACGATACAACGTCTAGATCCATTAAAGAACAAATCATATTAGAATGGAAAACATCTGAGCGTATCATCAAAGGTGGCTAAGATTCTAATATTTTTAATCATTGATTAAACCTTAATCATCGTTTGCCAAACCTTGTATAACAATTAAATATAACTCTTTTCTGACATGAATTTGATGCATTCTTGGCGACCACGTGGATTTTGATCAAAACATGTTTAAACCTCAGTTGTTTCGGCGCGCTATAAATTTAAATCATACAAGTACAATCGGGCACTCGGGGCACTCGGGCGGATTCGCGAAAACGCCTAAAAATGTAGAGACAAGGGCTAGAGAAGACGGAACGATGTGCGAGATTTGAGTTAAGCATGCACGAGTTTTACGCGCATTTATCAATTTAAAAGTGAAAAAACCAAACCAATCTTTGGGGGCCCCCATCAGCCGGTACAGCAGCTCACCGAAATCAGCCACTCCAGGTACGTACCCAACTTTAATTTATGTATTTGTATGGTTCGGGCGGAAATTATCATTTAACCAAAAAATATATCTTATGGTCCTTCAGTCCACAAATTACAAAAAAATTAACTTAAAATACAAACACATGTCAAAATCGTTATTTTTGCACCTAGATCGTTGGGAAAAGGATCAAGAGCGTTATCTTAATGCCCAAGACATGAATTTGATGAATGTTTGGCGACCACATGGATTTTGATCAAAACATGTCAAAATCGTTATTTATGCACCTAGAACGTTGGGAAAAAGACTAAGAGCCCATGACATGAATTTGATGCATTTTTGGCAACTGTAAGATTAAAATAAATGGTCGTTGAAAAAGTGATGGTAATACTGAGGATCCTTCGATATTTCATTGTATCGGTTTATTCTCTTATGTTGTAATAAGCTGGATAAACTTTTATAAAATCATGCAAAAAATAATAAACACTTTGCCAAGACAAATATTTCGGATCCAGACGATAAAGGAACAAATCTAGCATGATACAAACAAAATTGCAGACGTTATAATTGTAGCCCCTATTTTTGGAAGTGTAGATTCGTTCCTTTAGGCCCCGAGTCTAGTCTGCAATATCGTTCTTGGCATAAGTGTTTCTTATATATTTTGCATGATTTATCTATCCTGTTACAAGCTTAATAAACGGAGTTATTAAGTTTAGCATGGGCTTTTGTGACCTGTTAATAAGTAAAATAGTTATATAAAGGAATAACGAATAAGCTCTACTCATTGGAGTAACCCCTATCCCTGTTTAATAATTTTTGTTTTGTAAGGTTTTTGCATGCTTATCGTAGATAATTTATATTGCTATCAATGCGATTATACCTACGCATTTTAGAACTTTTTTTTAAAATAATAAACGATACACGAAATATCGAAGGATCCTCATATTACAATCACTTTTAACGACAATTTATTTTAATCTTACAAAATACATTTTATGTTAACAAAAATGCATCAAATTGTCTTGGCTTGGAGATAATGCTCTTGGTTTTTTGCCCAACGATCTTGGTGCATAAATAAACGATTTTGACATGTTTTGATCCAAAATCCATGTGGGGTCCATAAAAATAGAATCAAAATTCATGTTTAGATCATTGAGATAATGCCTCTTTGATCTTTTTCCCCAACGATCTTGGTGCATAAATAACGATTTTGAACATGTTTTGATCAAAATCCCACGTTTTCGCCAAAATTCATCAAATTCATGTCTTGGGCATTGAGATAATGCGCATAGTCTTTTTCCCACGCTTTCTGGTTGCATAAATAACGTTTTGACATGTTTTTGATCAAAAATCCACGTGGTCGCCAAAATGCAATCAAATTCATGTCTTGGGCATTGAGATAATGCCGCCTAGTTTTTCCCAACGATCTTTGGTGGGCATAAATAAACGGATTTGACATGTTTTGAATCAATCCACGTGGTGCGCCAAAAATGCATCAAATTCAGTCTTTGGGCATGATGATAATGCGGCGTAGTCTTTTTCCCGCAACGATCTTGGGTGCAATAATTAACGATTTTGCAACATATTTTGATAAAAATCCATGTGGCCTCAGAAAAATAATTTAACATTTTTGAATCAACACAACATGCGGTTTATAACGTCGCACGTTATAACTCTTTCAGCATCAGATATGCGTTTGAAAGCTTTTACAACTCTAAATTCATGTGTAAAGAAATATAAATTTTGGGTACATTTTTGCTCTAAAACTTTGACCGAAGACCAACAGAGAAGAGTTATAATTGAATTGTTACAAACATCTAAGAGTCCATAGGGAATAATCTAAGCGAAAGTCCGACTCAAATACATTGACCTAGGGTGAAAAATATATTTAATTTTTATTTATTGAGTTCGCAGTTTTTTCCTGTTCCCCGATTTACTCGAAGTCGTATAACTTTTTGGTTCCTGTTGACCAGCTTCCTGAAAAATCAATAGCTCCGTTCTTAATGTCCACGTACCCGTAAACCATAAATTTCAACACAAATCGGCCACTTTTAAAAAGAGTTAGAGCGCACACGGACCGGACGGAGGACGGACGGACGGACGGACGGACGGAGGACGACAATACAAAACTATAAAGGATCTGAGGATCCTTAATAATTCACAATGTGGTATAACTTATAGCTAGTGATCAACAGTAATACTCGTATTTGTGAATGCAAATCCGAATCAGCGACATAAATTCGCAAAATGCGTTATCTCTGTGGATGTGCGGCCAATTCGTATTCGAGCAATTTATACACAGTAGCTTCATAATTCGCAACGGGATAATTTGCACCTACAATTTTTGCTTCTTGGATAATTTGGTACTCACATTCTCAGAATATGGATTATTCACAGAGAACTCTCTTTATGGTGTGTTTAAATCAGTAAAATTTTGTCATGTGGACAAATGGCATATCAAATAGCTTTTACCCAAAATCGCCTTTAAACCTTCATTTTCATTAGGCCAGTAAATGACCGTTTTGGCGTGTAATTTTTCGCGCCTCGACGGATTTGCTTGAAAATTTGGATTTAGGTTTCTCTTACCCTCTACTTCAAATGTGAACTTGAGCCCAGGGTTGCTTTTACTTGGGGGGGGGGGGGGGGGTATAGCTTATAAAAAAACAAACAAAATGGTCTATATATGAAGTCTGTAGACCCAGTAGAAGCAAAGTTATAGCTCATGAAAAGTAGGTTCTCATTCGTCAAATTCCAAATCGAGTACTTCAACGTGAAATAACCAAAAAAATGAAGGACTTTTCGGGGAAAACTTATGAATACTTTTTTAAAGTGTTTGAAAAAGGCTTTCTTTTTGAAAAAAGGTTCCTAGCATCAAAACTAAGTGAGTTACGCTCAAAATAAAGTTGGTCCTTTTTTTTGGTAAAAAAAATCGAGGAATTATAATATTGAAAAATTGCCTTTTTTTCACTTATAATTCCGCAAGAGGTTTGTATTTTACCGAGTAAATTGGGGTTGTTTAGGTCATGAAAATCTGTTGCCTGGCAATTAGAGGAGAAAAACTGTCAAATAATAAAAATGCGACACCGAAGGTGGAGCATTTTTAGGTTGACAGTTTTTCGAGTTCAATTGCTAAAAGGAAACTGATTTGAATTGCAACAACCCAAATTTACTCGGTTTAAATACAAACCTCGAGTGTAATTCGGCAGGACAATTTAACGAACAAGAAATTTACCAAACTAATCAATTATTGACAGGGGAAAGGATAATGCGATAATTGGTTCGAAAATGAATAAGTGAAAAAACCGCTAGTGCATTTGTCGCTGGAAAAGTTGCAGGTAACTTTTGCCGCTGTCAAAGTGACAATTGCACTGCGGCTTATGCGATTTTTTATACATGAGTTGAATTGTCAAAATAACTTCAAAAGTATTAGTGATACGAAACATTTACAAGAATAAAAAAATGTAGCTTTTGCTTTTCTGAACATTTTTTTTGTTTTTCTGTAAAACAAAAATTGGTTAAGATATGGCTGATCAAAGTTTGCATACACTCGTCATTAGTGACTCATTCGAACCCTCTCAACTACAACCCTTTCAAAAATAAGGGTAAAAAATTAAAATTAAATTATTATTATTATTTTTATTACACCTGTACAATATATACAAAATTACAAAACTATATGATCATCAGCACTTTGACCTTTTAACAAAAAGAATAAAAATAAACAAGTCACACACTTCGCCTTTCAACTCTCTTCTAGCTCTCTAGCTTAAACTGTGGTTTATAGAACTTGTCCATGTAACATATCACCTCATTTATACACCAGTGATCTACAAACACTTTACATGTATTTTTTCCCAAATGCCACGAATAGTTGTGTAAGATGGTGTATATATATACCGGGTGAATACTTTCAAACCGAACATGGGGAATTAACATGGGAAAACAGTTTTTCGGAGCTTGTTGCTCCCCAAATTAACTTATAGAGGGTTCATAATGGCACCACTGGAAAGAAGATTTTTTTCTCATCTAAAGTAAATGCGAATTAGTTAAGTTTTACTTGTAAGTATTTTCTCATTATTTTATCAAAAATTCGCAAGATAAAATGAACTCAGAAAAGCATGTAGCCATGACCCGTAGATTTAAGCATCCGCAATTGTCAAATTGAAAAACTATCTGTCGAATTGTCGATATTGACGGAATAGAGGTTTGATTAAATTCCACGGAAAATTAGGGCCGCCGTTAGCCTCGACGGGCCCCGGGAATATTTTTTGACCGGGCCCCTATAATTGAAATTTTTGTTGTCGCATCACCCTTATCTTAAACTAGACATTTTCAATCTTGACTACTTAGAAGTACATTTGAATAGTTTTCATACAGACAGTAATTTCATAATTTATTATGAATTGTTAGAATTCAAATAACCAAATTACAATGTAACTTTGCGGATTTTCTTATTAGCAAAAGTGAATATCACTCGCTCAAAATTAATTTCTCTAGCAAGTTGAGCTTCAAGAGCTAATGTACCGAGATTGATCTAACGATCTTGACCCATAGTCTATCTCAAACGGTTTTTTACCTAGCGAGCCTTCTGCCACTGTGCCGTAATTAGGAAATTTTGCTCAATGGTATGGTTTTTTAAATCTTCTGCTGTGCATTTTTTTATATTCTACTCTCTCATATAGAGATATGCATATGCAGATTTCGGGGCAAATGCCCCGGCTGATCCCCCTTATCGGCGGCCCTGCGGAAAATAAATCTCGCACTCTGCGGTAACTATTACCGTCGTAAACGTTTTTTACAATACCTAAACACTTTTTCCTCAATGGAATACATCGTAAGTTTTGTAGTAAGTACAAATTAAAATTATTGACAGTTATCGTACCTTGTTTTCATGACTACCGTGATTTTTTAAACCAAGTACACATTTTGACTACCTAATTTCACCAAATAATAATTAAACGTGCATCTAGACGTTAATAATTTGCATATCATAAAACGTGGAAAAAAATCTTCTTTCCAATGGTGGCATTATGAACTCTCTAAGTTAATTTGGGGAGCGACAATCTGCGAAAAACTGTTTTCCCATGTTAATTCCCTATGTTCGGTTTGAAAGCATTCACCCGGTATGTGTATATTTATATAAATCATATTTTCGGTTTCCTGGTGTAGTTTTTTTGTTAGATAATTATAACTATTTTAGAGGTAAGATTTAGGGGTTAAACTGTGATAAAATCTTAAGTTATGTTGTTTAATGTTAATTGATATTTATTCACTCCTTTAAAAGATGATTTGAATCAATTACCCGCTTTAATTTACAATTATACGATTTTTTTCTAATAGAGGTCGTTTTTCCCCTAAAAAATAAAAAGCAACCCTGAAGTGGAGGGTAAGTAGAACCTAAATCCAAATTTTCATGCGATTCGGTAGAGACGCGGAAAATTACACAGTATCGCTATATTCCACGTTCAGTTACTAGCCTGCTACTTTCTGTCAGGACTCGTTTCCTGCCGGTTGTCACTTTACGCCGCATTTGTGACATTACCAAATGTCTATAATGACTCCTGTTATCACTGACAGATTGCTATTAATCAAAAGTTCTATATAAAAATTGAAATTTTATATTAAAATACGATTTCGGGTAAAATTTAATGCAAAACTCGTCGGTAAAATGACATTACCTGACTCGGACATTAAAGTACTCGGCCCCGCACTTCAATATTTCCTCGCTAGTAATGTATCATTTTCCGAACTTTTATCATTTGTGCAACAGTTTTCCAGAAGTAGGTAGGTACACGTTTACAATAGTTAGTTGTTCACGGCTACCTTTTAATATTCAATTTGAATTACCTTTGTAATAGGGTGCATTAATCAACGAATTGACCCACATTATATACCAAGGTAGAGAAGTCTAAAAGTATTATTGCCTGAGCACCAAGATTACACCTCGAGGCGCTTCCACCGTGGTATACCGGGTGGTGCCTAGCGCGACGCAGCATAGGGATTTCAATGGTAATTTCTTTATAGTCAATTACTAGCTCCCCTAATTATTTTAGAGCAAAAGTCTAAATATGTTTCTTTTAGAGAAAAAAATACTGCATCTGCTCATACTTTTAGTTATAATTTTCCGTTTTTCAAAACCGTAGAAATCGACAAAATAAAAAGGTTCATTTTACAATAAATCAAATATGCCTTGGAATTACCTAAAAAAACAGCGATAACTTTTCATTATTTGCCTTTGACGTATATTAAATTTATACTTGTTTATAAATTAGTTAAAGAACTGCAAGTGCAATAACTTTCAAAATGTCCCTCAAAACCATCAGGAAAACGACAATACATTCAACGTTTTGGCTGCAGTAGCGGAAAATCCGAATATAAGTTTAGGAACAAATCTTCTTCAAATCAGTTTTTTTTCTTCGATCATGTAGGTACTCTGATTCCGAAAAATGATAAACAAATAGTATCTGATGCAGATGCAGCATACATTCTCTAAAAAAACATTACCCCAAGATGCCTTTTATTGCGTCGGTTAGTTGAAACAGAATTAAATATGGAAATCGTTCGACGTCAAACAACGATAAGTTAGATGCGATGCGCTTGCAGTTTGTTAAAAGATTCCAAAGCATCACTGATTTATAAAAATGTAATTTTTTATTTTCTCGATTTCTACGGTTTTGAAAAATAGAAAATTATAACTAAAAGTATGAACAGATGCAGTATTTTTTTCTCTAAAAGAAACATATTTAGACTTTTGCTCTAAAATAATTAGGGGAGCTAGTAATTGACTATAATGAAATTACCATTGAAATCCCTATGCTGCGTTGCGCTAGGCATCACCCTGTATAGGTAGTATTTTTTTCACTACTAGTACTTGAAGTCTTCAAAATTAACATATTATATTGTTAAGAAAGTGAACGACAGAATTTTTTGTTTATAAATTTAACATGTCAATATCAAGTGCGTGGAAGTAAAAATCAAGGTGGCCGTATTTTGTTCTGTCATTTTCATAGAGTATATAATTTCGTTCGCAGTTTTTCAAAATGTGATAATTGTATGTATGTAATTTCTCTGGAAATGACGGATGGTATGGCAATTATTCATTTTAGAGAACTTGTCTAAACGTTCATTGAGCGAAATTTCAGATTGTGATTTCTAAAAATGACAGCGTGACAGTTCTCATTATTGACTACTTAGTTAATAATGTCCACATTATTAACAACCACTTTGAACAACTGCCGAGAAAGCCTACTTTACATGTGGAAAAAAGGTTAATAATCATGGCATCATGAAAAAACGCATTTTACGCAAAGTTCCAAACGTTCCAAAAACAGCAATTAGGTACAACCATTCGCATTTTTGCGTTGTATGAATTTTGATACCTATGTCTGTGCCATTTGTTTTAAGAAATGTTACAACGTTACAAAATGCACTTTTGATGGAGAAATTCAACTCAAATTATTGGAATTTTGGCGAACCATGAAGTATTTTACAAAGCCAGTAGATTTTCAACGATTAAGAAGATTTTTACCGATGGTGAACTAGCTGAATTACTTTTAGATATCTTAAAGAAAGCTATAATGCTATTCTATTAACCCATCCAATACCTGGCACACCTTTAAGTGTAAGTGGTTGACGCTTCTATTGGTATTGATTTTGGTGTTGGAGCTGTTTTGCAACAAAAAGTCAGAGTGGAAACCGTTATAATTTTTTTAAAAAAGGTTACCGCAATATACTCGGCAGTGAAAGGTTTTCGTTTTAGGACAATCGTTTATTAACGAGCTCCTAGCGAGCTTATAATTTTGCAGTGTCTGTCCGTCTATCCGTCCAACCGTTAGCACGATTTTCTTGTCTATGGAAAAATTTGTCAGTTCCATATAAATGTCTGATTTGTGCCCCTCTAGATATAGGTACGATTACCGAAAATGGAAAAGTGTCACGGGGAGGAATGATTTTTTTGACATAGGTATTCAAGAACGGTTTCTGATATCATCCATCTTCGCTGGATTCTCCTAGTCCCAGTTCCAGTCTCAGTCTCCATCTCCTGTCTCTGGTCATCTAAATTGCACACGACCTTAGACCTATACGTATGGAAAAATTCTTTTTCTTACGAAATCACATAATTAGGTATATTTATATTATAAAATTACAATTATGTACATGGGGTTCCTAAATATAATGTAAATATGGAAGGGGCTAATTATTTAGCAAATGTTATGAGTTATGACTAAACATCATATAAAGCAGATAGGTCCGCAAACGCTACTAACTGTACACTTTAATAAATATATGCAAACACAAACACAAGATACAATTTTCAATGCCCACTGTCAAAACTAGTAAAAACAAAGGCCTATGAACCATTTTAAAAATTATACTCGTACTTTCATTTAGCTTACTACCGAAAATTGCTTTTTATTTTTTTTTCTTCATAACATATACGAAAAAATTAGAAGAGACCATAAAGTTTCTAAACAAGTCAGAAAATTGAATTTTTGTTTCACAGTCTACCAGTGCCGCACCGAAAAAAGTTTAGTAATAGAAAATGGAACATGACCTTTGAGTAAACAACACCCTGTAGATTGTCACTATCATTGCCATGACCAATAAAGCAAGCCCTTCGGCGTAACTTGTATTTGTTTTGAAAGTCGTACACCACGCGTTTTCTTTGTGACTTGAGGGAATAAAAAGAAGTCATTAGGAGATAAATCAGGTGAATACGGACAAACCAATTAACGTTTTTCGAGATTTGTATCTTCAAATATTTTCTATAAAAAGAAAACATCAGATTAAGCACAACCGAAGAAGAGCAACTATTGACCGATGTTTCCCGGAAAATTGGGTGCGAGTGCACACTGATAATTAGACATGTTATACGAATTGTGTAATTATAATAATATGTATACAAACTAACCCGAAATTGTTTTATCTACAAAGCAGAATTTAGGGAATGAAATACCACAAAGTACCCTTGTGCCAACAGTCTTTCCTTTTTACTGAAATCGATGACGGCAAAATAGCCACTCTACTAGTGATCATTTTTTTTTATTAAAAAAGATTATTACTATACTATCATCAAACCGATCGCCCACATTAACCAGCTTCTAGTGAGTGTATAATTTTGCGATGTCCGTCGGTCCGTCCGTTCGTCGGTCCGTTCGTCCGTCTGTCCATTAGCACGATATCTCGATAACGAATGGACCGAATAGAATTTTTACAGGTGGATTCTTGATCACATTTGTAGATCGGAGTTCGTGAATTGGCAATGTAGGCCAAAAAATAAAGAAGGCCGTTTTGACATCTCGATTACTTATGAAAGGAATTGCATGAAATTCAATATGGGCATAGATTTAGCCATATAATACGTAATGCCAAAAGTTGAGTCTACTCGATGCAACATTCACAGTGCTCTTTTGACCTCTCGACCATTTATAAACCGAATTGCAAACTTTTTTGTTTCAAGATTTTAAGACATTTAAATGTAGTGATATAACTTGCATCTTATTTTCAATATTATGCTATGATAGCTCAAAAAAAGAATTAAAAATCTATTAAGTAATCTAAAAATCCAATATCGCGCCTATAACTTTAAGAAGTTGGTATATGTTCCTTAAAAATAGCCATCTTAAAATTTTTTTTGACATCAATTCTAAGTAAAGCCATTTTAAACAATGGTAAAGCGTATCAAAGACAGTAACTTTTATGTAAAACTTTTTTGTATCTCGTATAGGTAGTTTCGATGGTATAAGACATTCAAGGAAATGACCAATGTTGGTTTTTTTTTAAATTACGTCCAACGTATTCGGCATTTTGAACTTTCACTAGGCAATTTTATATAAGCATCCAGAACTGCAAAACATTGTCCATTTAACCAATAAGAAAGTTACCCCACGCGATCTGGGACACACTGTATATTATATAAAACGATAAAGGGATATTTCAACCATTCAGTGAAAGAAAGAGAAAGAAAGAACTTTCACGAGATGGTTAGTTTCTCTTTTTTGTCGTGTATAATACAAAACTTTATTTTATAGCAGAAGTCATATAAATCATTGTCACGTTTCTGACAATTCTGAATTTAATTTAGAGGTCAAAAATAGTAAGTTTAGGTTCTGCCGCAATGGTCGTTTCCATAGAAACAGTATTGTCATATGTTCTGAACGTCATTTTATATCGTGCTTCCCGTCCCATTAGAAAGAAGAATGACGTTTATCATTAGAATGCACAATCATCTGTTTCACTTTATTTATCATTGCGGTGAAAGTAACCACTTTCTCTACCCTCACGGTTAAAGAGCGACCTTTTAAAATGTCAATTTAACATCTACTACAAAATAAAATATGTTTATTTAAGGATAAGCTATTATAGAACCTTGATACGCTTTTATCAGTTTTCTAATGACAATACTAAACAAGTGTAAGCAAGTTTCACTGCCAATGATGTTAAATTTATTACGCTTTAATAAAATAATATACAACTGAATACCGAACGATCCTCAAGTTCGTTTTTGGGCTGTAACTTTTTGGCTCGATAGTCCTCGATAGTCTACGTAGCTGAAAAACAATAACCATATGCACCTTTCTTATATCCTAACATGTGTAATAGGGAATGCAACACCGGGATCACGGGATCCCGAAATACCGGGCATTTTTGCGGGATGAATCCGACGACTCTGATTAATTTGTTAATGAAACACAGAGAAGTTATTTTTTAAATAATTGTTAAACTTTTTTCGTTAAAAATGTACTATGATTTTTGTGCTTTACAGGTGAGGTTTTTTTGAGTTCTAAGTTAGGCCGAAGGTACTTTTTTGTTAAATATTGTGATAATTAGCGATTTATTTTAATACAGATGTTAACCGCACCGAATTGCTTATTTGCCAATTTATTTAAAGTTTTGCGGGATCCCGCAAATACCGGGATCCCGCGGGATTCACATCTAAAAATCCCGCAAATACCGGGATTGAGATTTTGCTGCCCTAATGTGTAAATAAATTGTCAAAGCAATCGGACGTTTCTAAACACAGTTATCGCGGGCACACGGACGGACAGAGAAACAGACAGCAATACAAAAACGATCTCGAGGATCGCTAATAAAGAGATTTTGTGTTAATTATATAGATCTCAATAACAAAGTAATGAATTAATAATTACTTATTTTGTAACATGCGTTATAATTAGTAAGTCGTCCGAGGAAGAGCTTCTCTTTGGAAAGATAGATACGTACTAAGAATTGTGCAGGGGAAAAGTTGGGTTGTCAGAATTGTTGGCGAAGAATAGCGTCGCAGAATTGATGGGCGGAAAATGTTCCTAAAACGTTACCCCTATATTTGGAAGGCATCAGATTCGTCTTTTTGGCCTCTGAATCTACAAAACTATCCTTGTGGAGGTTTTGACAAGATAATTTTTAAAATTATACTTTTCCCATGTATTTGGAGGGTAGATTCGTCTCTTTAGTCTGAAAAATTTTTCTGTACAGAAGTATTTTCTATTTTTAACCGGACTTTTAAAAAATTTTTCTGCCTTTTAAAAAGCAAATTGTAGAATTTGTAATTTTATCACTAACTACATTATTGTATCTTTATGTATCCTCCGATGGGTAGACAGAAGCGCTTCTTACGTTTAGCTTGATTTAAAAAGTATTTGTAGCCTGTTAATAAGTTAATTATAAAGGATGCTTATGGGAATTACATTATTTCTAGAATGTAGTTGATCATTTTTGTTGTTCCGTAAAGGTTTTGTAAGCTCGTCGTAATTTATGTATATAAGTACTTACCTACTTTTTTACCAATCAATTTGGTGTATCTTAGCTGGCCGCCTGTGCCTATACTTGTGAATCTGAATTCGAAATCGAAGATATTAAAAAATGTATCGTGAGAGGAGCAGTGTAATTGCTTGAAACCATAATCAGATGGCGACGAGTAAAAATAGGAGCGATCAATCCCCTTGTGAAGTCGTTTTAGTGAGTTGTGGAACCATGTTCTCATTATGTCAATGTTACAGTTAAATATACATACCTATAATTTTAGCTTCTATTGTCAAATTAAATATGCTGGATTTTACATGGTTAGGTAACTCCCATAGAAATTATAAATTCAATGATCTCAACTTAAATAGCGCCCAAACTACTAGGTGTAATTTGTAAATTAAATTAGTATAGATAATACATAGTACCTAAATAACAGATAAACCGCCTTTTGTCTATGCCTACCCTACCTAAAGAACAAATTCGTATTTGCATAATTTTTAGTTTTCCATGTTTGACCATTCTTTACGACTTACGTTGCAAATGTAAACTGTAAATACACGTTTATAGAGGATTTCTGTTTACCATAATGCTGTATAGATGGAGCATGTATGCGGAGCAGTAGTAGTTTTATGTAACTATCAAATCTAAGTACGTACACTTTTTCCTTTTTTTTATAATACAGTATGAGCGTTGAGTGAAGATCCTTCACTCAACGGTATGAGCTTATTACGCCGACAACATAAAATATTTTTCTTAATTTGGACTTAAATTTGCATTTGAAACTAAAACGTAAACGTAATGTTTATATTTTGTATAGGTACCTATTCCACCCTACTCTGTGTGAGATTCGCAGCACTGTATTATTTTTTGGAAATCAAAGTAGGTATGAGACCCTTGGAGCACTGGGACAAAGTGAAGTTACAGTAAATATAGCAATAAACTTGATTGAAGACGAATAAGTAAATTCGGTCGGTTGTATTGACCCAATATGTATAGTAAGTATACCTCAATTCGAGCGGCTCCATTTAAAACGCGTGACTGATTGATTATGTTTTAAATTTGCAACAGATCCAGCCTGAATAAATTTAGCAATAACGTTTAGGACGTACCTACCTAGAAGTTACCTTGTCCGGACGCTTACAGTTCGCCGAGCACATTGCTTTTTGGCTCCAGAAATTAACACAATATCAACCTTTTCACTTGAAACATAATTAACCGTTCTTGTTAAGTTTTTTAAAAACTTGTCACACTAATGTGCTCACCAAAACAAATCCATGACAAAAAAAAACGAATTCAATAAATAAAAACAACGTAAACACAATTAGGTACATTGTTTAACTGTGAATTTAAAACTGTTTTTCTAAATATTCGAATCGAAAAACGCCAACATGTCGGGTGGAAAAAACACTGCAAATGAGGTATTACTTTATACCTTTCTCCTTTAACATTTTTATGAATGTAGGTATCTCCAGGGGACAATGGTTGAAAGAGGGTGAGTCAATTTAAAAAAAAGTTCTTAGTTCAGGCAATAAAGAACATATGAGGACCTTAGCTTGCAAAATTAATGGTAGTTCTGGAAATAGGCTTACTTTATGTTTTTTGGGTTGTTGAATCCAAATTTTTAACTTCCCACCAAAAATTCCCTCCACAACCCTCTCAAATCTTGAAAATAAGAAAAAAAATGTTAAGAAATCCTTTTTTTGTGGTTTCACGAATAAATTACCTACAAGTTTGAAATGTAATATAGTATGCAACCAAAAACGTCCAAAAACATTTTTACGTACCACGCACGTAGGGGGCGCTGGCGTTGATTTAAAAAAATCATACACTGCCGACACTTTACTGTTAATTGTGAGAATTGAACATCTTTTGTTTTATCATGGCACACTTGGGTTCGGAAAAGAACGTTTTTTTTACAAATTGGCGTTTCGACTTGGTGTTTCTCTGAAATTTTCTTATGGAATGTGTTGTTTTGTTTATATCGGTGGAAAATTTGTAGTTTTGGCTACCCAGAGGTATAATTTGTTTAGGGGGGTGGCATTTGAAATTTTTAAAAAATATGACATTTAGCGAAGGTCATTCAAACATTTTATTTTTTCAATAAAATACCTAAAAAAATTATGCGATTATGGGAAAGGTCTTAACCTGTGGCGCCTCCGCGATTTAGTTTCTCTCAAACACTGAAGTTTTGACGAACAAAGGTTATAACATCGAAATCGTAAAGTTAGGGGTATAACATGTTACGTGTTAAAAAAATAAGTACTATTAAAGTACTCTCCAAATCAGTAATAAAATATGTGGGGGGGGGGGGGGGGGGGGGGGGGAGAATACAGCACGCCCCTTGGGATCAAACATATTTAAAAAACATGCCGGCGGTAATTGTGAACAAGTTTGGTCTAAGACTTTTTTCGGTATCTTTTATGGTAAAGGAGTTATGATCCGAGGAATCTTAGGTGCTACACCCTGTATACATTCATACAGCCTACAGGGTTGTGATTTAATACTGTATAAATTCAATAAAAATGAAATGGTGGCGTGTTCGGAAATATACGCTCGGATCCGTCGATATTGTTTTTGAATTTCGCATATTTTGACACAATATGTATGTATACGTGGTGCCCCACAAAAACGTGGCATAAAACATACTTTTTCCTTAAATACAAGTACCCCGTATATTATTGCATTTTTGGATTCTCCAGAAAAATCTAGATTGCTTGTAAATGTTCTATATACCTATCTTCAACTGTTCACGGCATATTTACGTTCAAATAGTAAAATAACACTTTATTAACGATCTCCTAAAAGCGACTTCATGATTTTGGACTTTCTGTCTGTCTGTCCGTTTGTGTACATGATAAGTTCGAATTTTCCCATTCTATTTTCAGTAATAGGTAGACAATGGTCAAGGGGCTAAATGATTAGATTTTAGTCATTTGGACTTTTTGCTCGTTCGTCTGTGTACATGAACACGATAACGGTGATACACGTGAACATTTGAATACGTTTTTCGATACCGTCGACAAATTAAATGATATGAATGTAGAAATAAATCCGGATTTGTTGTCCGTAATTTCAATGGTCGAGAAATACTTATCCAATCGTTTTGAGATTTTGGGAGACGTGAGTTCCTGCCTGGGAATAGAGTTTACAAGAAGAGACAATCTCATTTTGATGAAGCAACATAAACGATTTGCTGAGCCGATTTAGGATGGCCGAGGGCAACCTGGTATCCACACCAATCGAAAGTGGGACGAAGCTCACAGTAAATAATTCCATGGAGGTTTAACAACATGGAGTTTAACAACATTGGAAAGCCGCGTTGGACATAGGCTTATCTTTTGGAAAAGGCCACGAAGCCGTACAAGGTTTTGTAGATGCGGATTGGGGAAGTAACGCTGAGGATCGTCGTTCATTTACCGGGTATACTTTTCTAATGAACGGTTCACCAATTTCCTGGGATGCCAAGATGCCAATGGATGTCGCACTTCCAACTGCGGAAGCAGAGTATATGGCTTTAGCGGAATCTGCGAAGGAAAGTACTCGTATTTTTATACGTCGTTTTTTATTTTTGTGCGAAATAGGTTTTGAAGAAGCTACGAACATTTTAATCCTTTGCGGTAGTAATAGTGCATTAAATCGAGCGGAAAAAAACCCCGGCACGCAGGAGGCCTTTTCCTTGGGTATGCCAACGAATCGAAAGCGTACCGAATCTGGTCAACGAAGTGAAGACACGTCCCGTCACGCGCGATGCGAGATTTTTGGAAGCAAAGGAGCGGGTTAGGAATACCGTCGACGACGTCACTCAGGGGAATAAAATCGACGACGAAGTTGACATTGAAGTCTAGTAGCTCAGGGCTTCAGCATTGAATAAAATTATTTTTTATTCAATGGCTTCAGTTAACGCTCGGGCGTGCATTATTTTTAGCTCCATCCGTTTAATGGCGTCTCTGGCGCTCCATTACGGACTTGCATTCAAAGTGTGCATTTCGAAGCAAGATTCTTCCGAAAAAACCTAAACAGCGGACACCATATAGTTTCAAAATTCTGAGAGGTGAAGTTGTAGTGGAAAATCAAGAAGCCGAAGCTTCGGTTGATGACCATGCTGTGGGGTAGTCTCCTACGGTGACAGGACCAAAAGGAGTAAGACGACTCAGCTGCGATCGAAGAAGATGCAGTTCTGGTGAAAATATGGAAAAACCGGAGACACTTTCCCGAAGACGGATTAAAAGGCTAGCTTACTTAAATGACTATACGTATTTGTTGCAGAAAATTTTCATATGTCGTTTGCCTAAACAGTGAATGCCTTAAATTGCTATTTAGACCTTCAGGTGTTACAATTAAGAAATTGTGATCTCTTTAAAGATCAACGGGCACACGCTGTGGCATTGTACTAACATTGAGCGATGCCAGTGCAGAGCTTTCCGCCGACCCTAACTCCAAGTTGTATGTATCTAATAACCGTTCCTTTTTTGAAATGGTCATTGTGATATCCGAACCTTTGGTGAACTCAAGAGTGTCCGACTGGGGAGCTGTAAAAAGAACTGTTTGCTACCTTGATTATGGATTTCTGACGGAACTATAATGTTGGAGATCTGGAAGCCTAAAGCAATGCTGGGGATGTTCAAAGTAGACATTCTGTGGAAGGGTCATAGTCTGCAAGTGCGCAGGAGGAGCTATCACATGGTTCAGCGAAAAACAGAAATGGGGTCTTGTTAACTATTGAGGCCAAGCGGAGCAGTAAAAGATATCGCTTTCTTTCCGAGATTACGCAGCTGTAAGCTGGTCCCTGTCTGCAAATTGACAATGCGGATAGGATAAAGAAAGTTGACAAACGTAACCGCTTTCCGGTGTTCGATTTGAGCTAATGAGAGGTGGATTAACTCCTTGCAAGCGAACTAGATATAGTTTCACGAATAAATGTTGAGGGGATGTTTTGGAAGGAAGTGTTGGACAAAAAATATGTTAGTGGTCTCAGATCTAGTATCGCACCCTTCTGTTATTGAAAAAATTTGTGCTTCGGTAACTATTGCTTGAGTAAGATTAGTGCGATTGGAACTACTACTCTGTTTCAATAGTTCTATGAACGCTTCCGCTGTGCCATCTTCAACGACACTCCAACAGAGGCAGTTTGCTTAGTACTAATGATTCTTCTTCTTCTTCCGAAAACCATTACTTACCTATAATTGTAGATAAAAAATAAATTCCTTTAACCTTTGTTTAAAGGTTGACAGATTGCTGATTTTACTAAAAAATCCAGATTTAAATATTTTATTTATAGACATTGCGAACAATACACGTATAGGTATAAGTTTTATACTTAAGTAATTAAAAACATTGCATTGGAAATAAAACACTATAATTTGTTTTTATTTTTAAATAATACGATATAATATATCTACAAATTTCTACTCTAATAGGTACGTGGGAATTATACATTTGCACTTCAATAATATCATAATACCTAAAAAGTGTGTGGTTTTTCATACCCAATAAATATACGTGTAAGCATCCGTTCAAACATGTGGAGCACAATTATCTGCCGCCATTCTTATGGCGTACAATTTTACCTCGATCACATTAGGCTTAGGAGATCATTTTTTTACATTATTCACAGGTGAATGTAACACACATAGTATATTAAGTACACTACCTGCCACTACATAATCGGGAACTTTACATAAAAATGTACACAACAATACAAATGTTATAATAAATTACATGTAAATATGGAGATTATACATGTTAGGTGAAGTAAAGTATGTAAAAAATTTTAATACATATATACAAAATTATCAAAAATATATATGAGACTCAAAAATGGTCAAGCCAGGAGTAGAAACGCGTTTCTCATTTTCGTTGCATTCGGTGTCTAATTAGAATTGTATTTCACTTATAACACTTTAACATAAGAACAACTTTAGATTAGATTAGCTTGTAAATTAAGTGAAATGCTTTGCTTATTGTATTATTTCTCCATTTCGTTGTAAATTTGAACCAATTTTTTTAAATCGTTGTATCTGTTTATAAAATACCAACATAGAATGCTTAAAATGAATAATAAGTTGCTATTGCAGTAAGTGAAAATTGTACCTAGTCAAAAAAGGAGACAAAGTGCAACTTGAGCCTGATACATTATTTGTGGTTTATACAATAATTTGTCAGACCTTCAACAAGGGATTGCACGTATTGCATCAAATATCCACAAACTATGTATCTATGACTTGTATTTACCGAAGTTATGTTCGTTCGATCAATGATTTTATAACAATGTTTGTGGTTGTTTGACTCTGATTATAAAAAAGACCCTCTCGCGGTCACTCACTTTGCTGTTGGAGAGGGGCTCCGTTTCATTAAGAATAATGCTGTTCAATTTTTCAAGAACTAGACATGGCTTGTTCCATGTTCTGAGATTAAGTTCTTCCATTGCACACTGCTACCATTCAATGCAAGTTGATCGTTTTGCAATGAAGAGCGAAGTGGCGACTATAGCGTTTTTTCGAAAAGTTATGTTCCTGAATATTGAACTTCATTTCTTTCAACGAAATGGTTTGGGCATAGTAAAATCGTGTTACAGCACCACGTGGTTAAACTTTTTGAAAAATGCGTTTATCGTCGTATACAGGAAACGACTGCAGCTTCTGCTTTGAACCAAACCGGTGAATTAAACTAACTAAACAAGGACTCGTTTAAAGATTTCATCAATTGTCTGAGTTACTATGTCAAAATATACTAGTCGAACTGGTATCCGAATTCACAACCTCCGCATGATGTAAGTTATTTGCGTTTGCGTCACAGCTCTGTTGCCCGCCTGCTAAACTCGTTAGTGACCGTACTTGTAACATTGCACCGTGATTGTTCATTATTTTCGCGCTGTGTTCCTGCGCTTTCGCGCGCAGGCAGGCGATCGAATTGTTTCGAAACACTTCTGGATCTTCTGGGAAGGTTTGGTTGTGGTGAGAGTCTTTATCCGAGGAGACCGGGTTCGATGAACTGGTGTGGCCGTTCTTTTGTTGCTGATTTGACGCCACACTGGTATCGCTGGCCTCCGTTCTCATTGATGTCGTCTCTTCGTGGTCGCTACTGTTACTATTGCAGTTCTCTTGGTCTTTGAGATGTTGAGCGGCTTCTATTGATTTCCGATGCATCCCTGCAAACAAGTGAAGTTCACTACAATGATATACACAATGTCGCAATGTCGTTAAGTATTAGTGGAAGCTTTTAACCGTAGATTAATGCGAGTTCAACGCTTGACTCGAGACGCGGGGAAAAGTAAAAATCTTATGAAAGCTTTTTTTTTAATTTAGAGAAAATTCAGTATTATATTTACCATTTTTCAGTTCTCTTCTAAAGTTATTAAGTAGGTCGTCTGGCTGGGGTGAATGCAGGAAAGTAGTGGGTATTGACTCAGATTGCTTTTTCACAGCTGGAAATGTAATTGTATAAGTTATACGGTACTAACCAGCACTGTATTCCTATTGATAAATAATAAATTAAACGTTTTGATTTAATTAACTAATTGAATGGTAATTTATCAGTAACAA
This sequence comes from Photinus pyralis, assembly GCF_008802855.1. NCBI lineage: Eukaryota > Metazoa > Arthropoda > Insecta > Coleoptera > Lampyridae > Photinus > Photinus pyralis. The sequence continues at coordinate 15,532,407 of NW_022170511.1, read as the reverse complement.
TACAGTACAAATTATATTTGATCTTTATTCTACAAAGTATACAATTTTGAAAATGATCATTTTTACCAATACCCACCCTTTTATGCATTTATTATATTATTCGTACGTAATAAGCCAGAGCACTTGTTAAAGGTTTGGTGTACAGAGTACCTACTGTCGCTAAAAGAGTGGCTCGAATAAATTTGATAACCCACTGCTATCGTGTTATTAAATAATTGATTTATGAAACGACCGTTTTAAAACAGTTTGTGATGTCGAACAAGTTCGTGTTGGTTGATATAATATAGGGTGATTCGAAATTTTTTAAATATTCTTTCGATAGGTACCTATACAGGGAATATACTCAATTGGACTATGGATACCTAAAAAACCATGTCAATGCATGGAATAGATGGCTATAGGAAACCAACATTGCAAATGAGAGACTCTTTCCCTCTTCAAAAATTTAGTTATTAAAAATTATATCCATAACATCTCCGAAACTCTTCTCGAATTTTTGCAACCCTTGTCGACACTTTTCGTAAGCACAAAATTAATTCAATACTAAAGCTCGACACTCACGTTCAGTTTGCTGGCAGTCCGTGGACTGTCAGTCCTGGCCGACCGGCTATTATCGATGCTCAAAATTATTCCGGCCGGTCAAGGTCGTCCGGCCGAGCAATACTACTTACAATGCAATTTTCACAATTCTCATCGATGACAGGAATTTTCCGGCCGGCCGGCTGTACGTGTGTTGTGAAAAACTGGAAACTGGCCGGCTGACCGATGTCTTCCGGCCAAACTCGTCCGCCGAACTGAACGTGAGTGTCGACACTTACGCGTTCGGCAGAGTTCGTGGTGACGTTATTACAAAACAAAAAGTTCCTTCCCTATTATAGCCATTGTATTCTATGCATTGACATGGTTTTTACCAACCGGGAGGTATTGCAATAGGGATTTACGATAATTCAACCACTTTAACCGGATTGCTAGAAATCACCATAGAAACAATTGTGGCAATAATTGTAACCATAGTAAAATCTACCAACCCGGTTCAACCGGTTGAATTATCGTAAATCCCCAATGGGGTAAACAATGATCCCGCACTTTTTTGACGGAATTACACTTCTGAAGCACCAGAAACTCGAATCAAACAAAATCTCGATGATGCCGGTCTGTCAATCTGTCTGTCTGCACTCCCATTTCCGGCTAAATGGCTGAACCTATTGGAACTAATTGTGGTCAAATATTCTTAGACATACAAGGAAAAGCTTTTGGGCAGAATTGCGCATGCGCAAGTGTGTCAAAGTACCAAAAAACTGGCAATTTTTGACTATTCTTCATATTATTGCTAAAATATTGCACTGAATTAAATCAAATTTGGTATACTATGCCCTATAGTGTTTTAAAATAATATTATCAACCCTAAAACTTGTAACAACCATGTCCGAAGATTTTTTTCATTATTGTGTATATACAGGGTGATTTTTTCATTATCCCTATGGGGATTTCGTAAACCGTAACAGATACAAAGTTGCTTAAATGGACAAATTTTAATTTTGTCATTCATAGTTTCTTGTAGCTCTACCAACAACGAAGTAATGGCAAAAAACCCGATTTCCAAAATGAGCTGGCGTTAATTTATTTTCAAAGATATCAAAAATAGTTTTAACAAACCCGTAGTCATTTTTTCTCAGATTTATGATGGTGCTAAATAAAAATTTTTATAACTCGTGTGTTTCGAGTAAATCGCATAAACTGTAACGGTTAGTTTGACTTAAGCGTAGGAATTTTGGTCGAGTATGATTTTTGCTCGTAGTATGAATATTGGTTTGCTTTGTCTTCGTTAGCTTTCCGTTGGTTTTAGCTTGAAGAAAGCAATTGGAGATGTTGATGTCGCTTGATGGTATTTGATCTTTTCTACATCGATGTGGTGGATTTTGGAACTACGCGGTAGATATTTTTTGGTTGTCGGAGAGATTGCAGCAAAGTAGTGTTAGGCTATTTTAATTTGAGCCATCCGCTTCTATAGAAGGTGAGAACCGTTCTGGGGGGTATTTCAGCGGAAACATGGGAGGAGCTAGGGGTCCTCGACCACGTGTTATCTTTGTCGCATGAAAACTAATCCTGGGTCATCTGTGTGTATGTAGCTGCTGCTGGAAGGAATTCGTGGCGCCCACATTTTCTTTCTTTTGTTACTTTAAGATTGTAGTAGGTTCTGGTCAAGGTGGGACCCATGCCGTCTCCACTGAACTAATGACAGGTGTGTGCTGCTGGATACTCAGTCAAAGAGGCCACAGCGAGAAAAGGGTTGTATGGTAGTGCTAATAAATTTATTCGTGTGTTTTATTCTGCTTCGGCTATTAGCCAAGTTGGCGTTGCACAACGTTCTTATTTCTTATGGACGCCATATTGGATTTTTACGTTATTCGGTAGAGAAAAATATTACGAAACAAGTGATACCAAACACTTAGTCATTCATTGGAGAATCGACCTTGAATTTTTGTCTTGAAGTTTGCAATGTATTTCTTATTTCAATAATTCCATGACTAATTGTGATTGAAACCAAATCCATTCGTTCAGTGTCTCGCATATTCACCATCGACAGGGCCATGGAATTATTGGCATAAGAAACACATTGTAAACTTCAAAGCAAAAAAGCAAGGTTGATTCCCAAATTAAATACGAAGCTGACGTGATTATTGTAACCTTTTTTATAAATACTATTTATTATAATAATTTTAGCTACGGCCTGACGAGGATAGCATATCGAAATCGATCGCCTAAAGAAACCTATAACTCTCACCAGGAAAGATTGCCGGTCACAGCACACCTTGTGTCGATTTACAATCTTTGTTTTTATTAAGATGCGAGCGACTTCTGGAATAGGATCGTGCTAATGTTGAACAAAAAGTCTTTTCGTTCAACATTGTCACGATACTATCCCGGAAGTCGCTAGCACCTTACGAAAAACAAAGATTGTAGATCGGGATCAAGTGTTCTGTGACTGGCAATCTTTCCTGGCGAGAGTTATAATAAATTTTACTTGAGTACCTGAAATTCTTTACTACTTTATCATTCAACTCAAGACTTCATAGACAAATAAATACGAAGTGTTTAGTATTGCTGATTTTGTAAATTTTTTCTTTATCGAGTGACGTAAAAATCCAATATGGTGTCCATAAGAAATAAGAAAGTTGATGTGATTTACTCGAAACCTACAAGTGATAAAAATAAACAAAACAAAACACTGACACAACAGAATATACAAGTAGCCCCAAAATCACATCCCACGATAAAACAAATTCTCACAAACCACAAAACCAAGTCAAATCAGCAATAGAATACACACATAAAAAAAACAAAACACATTCTCATTAAATAACTCCAAAATATTAGATCAAATTAACCTCAATCCATACTCAAAAATACGTCTTTCGCTTATTTTAGGACTAAAAGTTCATATAAATATAGGTCCGCAAACGCTTCGTTACCGATCTACAGGGTGCTATATAATTTCACGATTTTTATAGGGTTTTTATTTATCTCCTGCAGTGTTTGAGATATTTAGCTCAAATTAGGAATATAAGTTATGCATCGCTGATGGAAGTGATAATCCATAGGGTGCTGTTTTTTCAGGTGTCATGTTTCATGTCTACCCCTGATTTTTTTGCGGTGCCGCTGATAGATTGTAAAACAAAAAATTAATTTTCTGGTTTATTTAGACACTTTTTGGTATCTTCCAATTTTTTCGTATCTGCGGCCGTTAGCGAGAAAAAAATTAAAAACTATTTTCTCTAGTTGGCTAACTGAAACTAAAACCTTTAAATTTGTCCAATTGGTCCCGATTTTATTTGGATAATCTCTTATTTTTATTAGTTTTGGCAGTTTGCATTTGATATTGTATCTTGTGTTTGCATTTGTAATTATATGCACGTAATTCTGAAATTATAACACCGTTTGCGAATATTTGTTTATATGAACTTTTAGTCATAAAATAAGCCAAAGAATTAGCCCGTTGGGTATGTAAATCATATTTACTAACACCCTGTATAGGTAGTAATCCAGGACATCAAGGCCATTTTGACTTCAGGGAATACGATACCTTATAAGGCGAGAACAAGAAATATTATGGTAGTTTTGTTGGCAATAAAAATGCAAAATAAGTTACTGTAGCGAATATTCTAGAAATCCCGCTAGACGCCGAAGCGCCCTAAAAAATTAATCATCGGCGATAAGAAACGAAAACGGATGTGACGCATTCTTTCCGGAAAATATGACGTGTTTGTTCGAGAATATTCTAGAATATTCAGGAGCGTTCGAGCACTTTCGAGCGCTATCGAATTGTGCTTCAGTGAGTTCCAACATCGATTCTTAGAGAAGTAATTAAACTCCCGCTCGTGTTATGTTATAAATTGTGAGTGATAAATAATAATTACTGTTATAAGTTGATACATTTCAAGACAATAAACTTTGCTTTGTGAAACAGTGATTGTTGATTCAGACAGGCATATTTAAAGGACCTACATTCTACTACTACTAATGGTGGCAGCGTAAAACTGTATCTGAACCACACCACCTCTGTTATAAGACTCTCGCAAGATAGAAATAGAAAGTTTTGTGTTACTATTGCCTGGTTTCACATCCGTTTATCTTGATCAAACCAATGATGAGAATGGTAGAAACCTTACCTCATTTTAAAATGTGGCGGTTGTATCGTCAAGTTTAAACTTAAAGACAAACGAATCATAACTCAACATTTATGGCAACTATTGTCACAAAAACCGTTGTCAGGGATTCTGTGATTAATCTGAATTGCTGTTTTTATGAAATGAACTTTAAAGTTATACACTGTTTAATAAAGTGGACAACAAAAAGACTGTTAGATCGATAACAATAATCTAAGCAAATCCCCAATGTATGACGAACCAATTAAAATGTGTGGTCATGTGTACACTAAACAAGCCCTGCATAATGCAGATCTTTCACTGGGTGTAATGTGTTTATTTACCTAAAAGCCACGGAGCCACCGATTCGTTCTCTTTTGCACTTTTTAGTATTGTTTCAGGCAGCGGAAGGGAATGCCTCACCATCGCCCCGTACAGTCCATATTCAGCCATTATTGTACTTCTACCCCAGCACTTTTCCGTTTTCCTCCATTTCGCTCTTCTATTTTGAAACCATACCTGTAATTAAGGCCAATGTTAGAATATCAATTACAGCACGCATCGGCGGTCGTCTCGGCGAGTATAATTAAAATGAAAATTCGACAAGAACGCAGGATAGTTTGCGATAAACCGGAAACGTTGCTCGGAATTAATCATTAACATGTAGTATATGCATTGTGAGTACTTGTTAATGAAATAAATGTCAATAGCAGTGTTGACTAGGGTGGATACTAAATCTATGCGAGTATAGAAGAGACGTGATAAAAGCGGGGTGCTTTGAAATGTGTAATTCCGAGGACAATGGAACCGATTAGCCCCTGCCGAGCCCCCGCTACAGAATTAATTAACAAATTAAATTAGAAATTAACTTGTTCAATAGAAAGCGGCTGCAACTTGATTCGAATAGACAACTTACTGTTGAAAGCTTCTACTATGTATATAAGCCTAAAACTTTATGCATGCACGAAATGATTGTGAGAGATTTTATTCATTTAAAGCTCTTTTGTGGAAACTCATGTGAGGATAAAACGTCATTTTACATGTTTTGCAGCCAACATAATTCATATAAATTCATTTGAAAACACTAACCCTATTCGAGTTTTGTACAAAACTTAGTTCTTTTTGTGTTTACGGAATAAACATAAAATTCCGGTTTTTATTCAACCAACAGCGTTACATACAAAGTGATAAATTAATTCGGATCGGAAAAATCAATTTTCAAGGTGCCAATTTACCATACCACTACATACATTGGTAACATAAATACGACTTCCACCTTAAACATAACCTGTAAACCTTTATAAAGACAATACTTGAATTTTCATGTAAACTACGAAATATATATAAATTAGGTACAGTATATTAAAAAAGTGGCTCTTAGTCTAGGCGATAGAGACTGTAAAATTGGCAAACTGGACATTTTGAGGTGGAAAAGAAAAAATAGTGGAATATGTTCAGTTAGGTGTCAGAAACAACATACTAAAAATCCCACCCTCCAGACCCTGTGCTAAAGGCTTCATCCAACCCACCATCCCCCAAAAACCGTGTTTTCGCTTGGGGGATAGTGGGGTGGCTGGAGCCTTTAGCACATGGTCTGGGGGGTGGGATTTTTAATATGTTCTTTCTGACACTTAACTGAACATATTCCACCATTTTTTTCTTTTCCACCTCAAAATGTCCAGTTAGATGTCATTATCGCCTAGACTATCTGTAACACGTACCAAAGATCATACGCAAATGGAGGGATAGACTTATTACTTTTTACTTTACGCAATTGCCGGAAGAGGCGCGCAATCCCATTATATATACCTACATAAATTAATATTGCTGGCGCTACTTCTGCTTGTCATTGATAGATGTATAGAAGAACTCAAAATGTCCACTTAATTCTCTATATTATATACTCAAAACCTTCACTGGTAGGAGGGTAGCCAATCAATTGCAAATCTGTCGGTAATACCTATTACTAATTTCGAATGTTTGGTTTATTTAAAGCAACACTTTTGTAATCGCGGCTACACTGAAATGACACTTTTTAAGGGTTTACGGGGTTATAGAAACACGGTACTAATTTATTTATTCCCTCGTGATTACACTACATTACGCAATCCGCCTGTAAGCAAAAATTTCATTGAAAAGTAATATCTGCGGACAACTAACGGCAGTCGTGCAACTGATTACAAATGCAGTTATTTTTAGTCCACTCTTCTAGTTTTCATGGTCACAGAGTTCAATTCCGTAGTAGCTTTTTCTGTGCCTATTCGTATGTCGACTAATTTCTTGTTTCACAATTTATTCTTTGAATGTGAAACTCACAAAAGTTTGATTTATTCGATTGAGATTTCAATCGTATAGTTTGGAATTAGAGTAGTTACATGCAATTTCTTCCTCACATCAAAAAAGAACTTTGATCTCGCGATCGGCAATTGATAGGATAATTGATTTAACTTCTCGCGGTACGACTTAGTTTTTCTGGCGTTTTAAGCTGAATCTATTCACCAATATTCTTTCACCAGGTCGACGCGAGTGCTATCGTGACTTGACCCGTATTTCCCCTCCGAACGACCTGATTCTTATTACGTTAATTTTTGAAACTTGCCCATCGAACATTCGAATCTGTTCGACCAATAGAATTAATTTCTTTCAGATAATGAAATCTGCTCAAAGTTGACATACAAAATACCCTGTAACGGTAGCTCTGTTTGCATTTAAATTTTTTCGAAATTTCGTCGTGACGTTAGAACAATTTGATATAGAAATTTATCGGGTTTAATTGATATTCCAAATAAATGATATGCTTGGTGGAAACTCAACGAATATATTTGTCAACCGCGGTGCAAATGCGGTGCGTTTTCTTCGTCATGTAATTTGAATTGTTCTCTTAATGGGTTTCAAAAGCATCTCGACCCTAGATGTCTGGGATTTATATCACATTTCGCCTTCTTAATTATTGCTATTGGGTTGCAGTTGCTGGCACAGCATTAGGTCACTCGCTTGCTCATGAGACACGATTCAGTGGTATTTTGGTGACCTCTTTCTCTTGTGCGTTCATGAATACAGTTGGTGCAATTAAAAAAAACATTTCGGATTTATTACACGCGATATTACAAAGGAACAATAGTACTAAAGATAATAGTGGGAATTAGTTTTGGGAGAAATTTTTTGATCATCCGATCCCGCGTGTGTTTACTGACCCAGTAAATTTAGAGCCTTGTGTAATTTGAGCACGCCGTGTGTGTGATTTAAAAATTGTGCAACCAGGTCCAATTAAATTTTACTTCAAATTTAGTTTTTGTGACCTTTTGATGTAATCAGTGACGAATAGTGAGGTGGCAGTCTCGTTTATTTTTTTAAGTGACAACCTAAGATAAAGACAGGCGAATAGGCAGACGGATAGGTGGACAATGAGGAATTTATTCTTCAAATTTCTTTAAAATGTGCTTTAAGAATCCTCGAACATTCTCTTTTATATAAACGTAGGCACTACAGTTTTCATTTACATTTTTTGAAATTTCGTTGGAAAGTTAGAAATTTTGGGAGTTCTACCATGCGATCAAAAATGAGTTGCTGTCGAGTCAGCTTTAGAATTTTTGTTTAGATGAGAAATCGTACCTAACTTGCACTTCCAAAGGCGACTCGACAGCAACTCATTTTTGATCACCCGCAACATTCAAAACATTGTGGTAGTTGTGGTAGTTTTGTGTTTGCAAGTAAACCTATAGAAAAATCAAATACCTATTGAAATCAAATTTCAGGAAACTGTAAAGAGGAGATCAATAACATATTTCAAATATAGATCTAGCAGCGAGTCAAGTAATAATTTTTGCTAAAGAATTCGCGATTTTACATAAAAATTCAAAATTTTGATTTCGCAAAGAAACAATAGTTCACCCTGCAGTCCTAAATTGGAGGAAACTGCCCTTAATAATGTTTCAGCTATAATCCTTCAAATTGAATTCTTGCCTACACCTACCCTTGTTACTAACGTACCTAATTTGAAGAAGGAAAAGTGACATACAGTGTCTTAGCAAGAAATGGCCACTTGTACTTCATTGTGTCTATAGTGTTTTGTAGTAATCAGGACTCGCCAAAAGTCAGCATGTAGAGATCGCGCGGTTGCACAATCACGCCCCAAATCCCCAATATCAAAGACTCGGGGTCAAACCGTGACCTTCAACATTCAAGTTTTAAAATCCAAGTTAAAAGGGAGAATTTGTAAGTATTCAACTACCGGATTGAACATTCAAGATACATAATTCAATATACCTATCCCAATTTTATATTTTAAGTATCAATCCGCAAGATTGGAGCTTCACGTTTCAAGATTGAAACACGAAGATCCAAAATTACAGCTCAAAAATGCATGCTTCATAATTCAATCTTTAAACGTAAGCGTTAGAATTCGCCGTTAAAGGTTTAAGTGTCAGAACTCAAGATCCGGAATGTAAGGCCCAAGCGTTAAGATTGACATGTGATCCAATTTTTAAGTTCCGAGATTGAACTTTGAAACTGTCGGATTGGAGTTTTGAACTTCATACTTCATCTTCAAGGTTTAGACTTCATGATTCAAACACCAAGATACAGCTCCAAGATCAAAGCTCCAAATGCCCGTTTCATGAAAGCAGCACATATAACCTTCAGAATTCGCACGTCAAATGCCAAAAATTAGGATCCAAAACTTGGACTTAGGTTTCACATCTAAGATTAAAGGTTTAAGATTTAACTGTATATTTACTTTTACTCAAAATTAAGGATTGCAGATTAGAAATTCTAGGCTCACGGTTCATTAAGTTTAAGCTTAATCGGTCCAGTTTTAAGATGCAAACTGGTAGCTTGAAGTTTCAAGCTTCGGGTTTAAAGGGTCCAAGATTCTGGTTGATTCACACTTGGAGGTTCAAGGATTCAAGGTTTAAGCTTCAAGGTTCAACCTTGAAACCAACCTCATTTTTAGCGCATTTTTTAAGAATTAAAAAAATGTGCTATTGTTTGCGTTTTGTCCGTCCGTCCATCCGGACCCACTTCTGCCGTTTCGAACTACTTCTAAGGGAATGGTCCTAGAGTCCTGGAATTGTTTGCAGCAGGTAGCCTATACCTTGAAGGTGTGCCAGACGGCCATCCAATTTCGCTGTCTAAAAGGGGACACAAAGGCAAAATGAATCGCCTGGACGAAACATATTTATTGGTGGAAGTCGAAACGAATATCTTGAAAACCAAGTGGCGGAGGAATGCAGGTCTACACGAGATATAGCTACTGGTGACTTCAAATGCACATATCTCCAGAACGGAGTGTCGGAGAAGGGTACTCTTGGAAGGTCCAGACTCACAGCTGTGCACAATGTATAATTGTTTAATATAATGCCTCAATATACTATCTTTCTCGAAAAACCTGACAACTCGTGCTAGTAGTGAAAATAATGTTAGTCAAATTGCCTTTACTTACTCATGACTTTTGAAGCGATTTAGTTCAATGTTGCAATATTAGATAGGTACCCATATTTCAAAAGAGTTGTTTACTAAAGAATTTGCCATATCGTATTTACAGTTCGTTCGTAGTTAGGTACAGTTTACACAGTGCTCTCAAAGCTTATTTGTCTATCGATTTATCTTAAAAAACCTCTCATCTCGTTATGAAGAATTAGAAAAACATTGTTATAGCCACAACACGAATTGGTACCAAATGTGGTCTTTTTGAGTTAGCCCATAGCATCCTGTGCAACACCACAGGCCCATCAAATCAAGTGTTGTGGAAACCTTTTCTCTCAATGAGTGTTTTTTGTTCTTTGGACCTGGTATAACTGTCGGTATCTGTTTTACATCCAATTCAAGTCTCTAGAAAACGTTTTCCACATTATCCATTCAATTAACAAAAACGAAATGTAATCCATACTTCGCCACGAAAGCATCCTCCCAATTTTTGTTGTATAAAAATGCAATCTCGCAAGTTTGAAAGGAACATTTTTTCATTCGTCCATCAGGCAGCGGCAATTTAATTTCAATTTTGTGTGCGAATACGGACGCACTCTAGATGATTAGTTGGTTCGATTGCGGGGCATTCGAGTTTTATCACCGTTTACCGGTGGTTTTCCGGTAACAGGCAATCGGTTAAATTGCCGCGCTGTGTAAGTAAGTATTTCGTCGAGAGAGATTGAAACTTTACTCAATGAAATCTGGCGTTTTCGATTTAACTTTGTCGATGTTTTTTGTGATCTCATAAAGACCTCGCATTATTGTGTCATCTATCGCTAAGAACTCCATTCTTCAATCGTTGCGGTTATAAATTTTACCATAATGTTATGGGATTTCACGTAAGTTCACAATCTTGACGTTCTGCAAACTTCCAAATTTTTCTGTATGCGGTATAGACAGATGGTTCCGTTGGTAAAAGTCGTCTAAAGACTTACACTTCAATGAAAGTGACACAACAGAAAACGTAACTATGGGTTAGGTATATAATTACGACGTTCATGGGAGTTGGCTCCAAAAGTGGCAAACGTTCTTCAAAAATCCTCAATAGAAATTTGTATGCATTGTAGTCCAGCTTGTGTAGATTTAAAGTCACGCTCTAATTAAGTATTTTGTATTTATGATTACGCTATGAAAGGCAGATACCAATTACTGTCTTATAAATTTGATTAAAATTCAATATTAAATTGGTTCCATCTTATTTTATACAATCCCGTTATTATGACCTAAGCTTTTATGGCGGATAATCAGCAACCTATAATCTAAATTCGTCAAGTTGATTAGTACCATATAAAAACGTGAAAAGGCACATGAATAGAAACGTTAATTTCAGTATTATAAAAAGGTTCTTTTCAAAAAACGAATCAATTATTATGCATGACGTATTTATCTACCTAATTATTAAAAATAATTTTTTTTTTCGTTCAATTACATGTAAACACCCTTTAAATAACACTGTGTAAATACAGGATGACTCGTTAATTTCGGCACAATACCACCGTCAGCATGACAATCTCTTATACTTTTAAGGTTCGAAATTGATTGTGCGGTCATTGGATATTGGATCTTTTTAACTGGAACGCCATCCAATTAGTATGTCATATTTTGTTATTTCAAGACGCGGTAATAATATAATAGTCGTATAATTTTATTTGCCGTTTTCAATTAGTACACGCCGGAAATGCATGACACCTGTCTTGAAGGAAGCTGCTTGTTATCATTACTAACAATTCATATTTTCATTTGCGACACTTGCTTCACTTTGAATTAAATTATAATTAAGACAAATGCGACTGAATGTATGCAATTAGTGCAAATTAATTAATCTATTACTTTGCTCTTTAAAAACTGGAAAAAGCGTCTCAGCAATACAGCCTGATCATTATTTTTTGGGAAGAACTAAATATGAAAAATGTAAAAATATGAATTTGGAAAAAATGCCACTATGAGTTATTTATATAGTTGTATCATCAGTGGTAGAAATTCTTTTTGAAAAACTAACTACAAAATAACTAACCTTGATTTTTGGATGCCCATTTTCATGTCTTTTTTCTTCGTAAGCCGTATCGAAGTACACGTCGACTAAAAAAACAGCTCAAAGCGTAAGGTAGAACGCATAGAATTCCAATTGCCATCTCCCGAATATATGTTGATCTCTGGCGACTGAATTCGTAATTTGGGAATTCTGAAGTGTGATTTTGTGCTCCTAGTGGAGGATTTACATAAGCGCCACGGTCATTTGTCTCTGGAACCCTCGTTAGGAGAGACGGTTGCCTACACAAATTTTGATTGCTAATGCCTGGAGCAGTTTTGTCTACTTTACCATAAGCTCCATGGTTGTGAAAACACGTTTAGAATATTTGGAGTTGACCACTGGGGCACAGGTAAGCCCATATGAGTTGCCCTCGTTCAGGCGCTAGCAAATTTCTATATTTCTATCGCACAATCAGCCACAAAAGTAAGTACATAATTAAATCACATAAAGTTTTTATGGCACTTACTTACATTAGCTTGCCTACATAACTGTATGGATACGGGATATCCCATTATCGATCAAAATTTTGCTTTTGCTAGTATAGAGTCATTCGAATTATTGCTTCTTTTTGAGTATTAATTACAGTTTTTATATCAAATCAGCTCCATGTCAGACGTTAGCATTGCTATTTTGCAATATTCTGTGTGCAGCGCGTTTCACTACCTCTTTTTTTATCTGTTTGTATTTCTGTCTGTTACAGTTTTGCAAAACGTGGCCTTCTGAATTCAGACGGCTGCTACGACCCGAATTCAAAGGTAAATTTTTTTATTTTCGACGACTCCTTGATTTAACGTTTGATTAAATACTGGTTTGCGTTACAATTGAATAGTAATTATTACATTTGTTTGAGATTTATTTAACAATGTCTCCGTTTTTTTCTGCGGAAGCCTGTTTTGATAATAATGTTTTCTCTGATTATTACTGCTTAAAAATCTATTTAAATTCAAACATAGACATAGCTCAGATCTATATACTACAGTGACCTATTTGTAATATTTTTGAGATCGTTGATCAAATTGCCCTCGATTGTTTATGTTGTAGCTCTATCAAGTATTTTATTCCTGGCTTGTTCCCCCCATTTGGTAAGTATTCCTTCCTCCTTTTGAGAATGACTAAGTGGCGCCTATCCGGTTTACTATTACTACAGTTCCCTTTTTCCAAGTGTACCAGAACCCCGATATTCACCCCAGCCCACCCCTATTTTGCCTGACCTTACCGTGTGTGCTTATCTCAAGGTAATTTTGTAACATTTGCTCAAAGTAAACGTAACATCCATAATCAACCGAATAGTACGCAACGTAGAGCAATATCTCTTAAGATAAAGATCTACTAGTGACGCTTCCAAGGACCGGAAAAAAGGCCACAGTGATTTTTGTGGAAATACGCTAAACAGATGAAAGGTTTTTATATTGCTCTAATTGAAGAAATGGATTTCAAAAATCCAAAATGTAAAAATACGCAAGGTGTACCATGTCATTTTCAAAACCGAGTAACCTCCGGTCAAACTGGAAGTGATGGGAAAATACTATTCGACCATTTTATATTCATACCGCTGGGTGCTGATTTTTTAATTCAATTTAAAATAGTTATTAATGATGTAATTACCGTGCATGTGATAATGGCAATTGGCATTTGTGGTAGGTACTTCCACCAATCTGAATTCTTTTGGCAGTGGCCGATGAGTATTTTAGTAGTATTGTAACAGGCGATCGCTTAGCCGTTTTCAAAAATTTGGTTTTGAATTTTTATTTTGGTTCATCATAGAAACATTTACACATATACCGCTTCATAGCGTATGTTTGGAAATAAAAGGCGATAACATCGTACGCATTTTTCGAGATAAAAAGCTAGTAAGATCGTGGTATCCTTTCTTTGATGCCCTAAAATTATTCTCGGTTTTAGATTCAAGAGCGATGGCGTAAAAATATTGGTGCGTGAAAATTAAGACGAGACTAGACCTTCACACAACATGGCCTAGTTAATAAATTGGGCAAACTAATATCAACACAGCGGAACAATGGCATTTTATTCCTGTGCGTAAACACGATCTCAAGTATTGGTTTCGAGAATTTGTACCCGGTTTGATTGGATTCGCGATCCATACTAACTTTTCTACCGTCAAATTTTGCATTCATCACCAAGATAACGTTACCGGGGCGGTACACAACATCAAATGTACCATAGAAGCGATCTGTTTCCATATTTATTAAGGAAGCGGCATTTTCCAAGGAGAGATAATATCAACTTGTTACCAGAAGAGAATATTGCCCACGATAATTACTAAGTTCTTTAAAGTTTTTGATTGGTATAAAGTATCGGTCGGTTATTTAAGAAATTTGCATAAGGAACATTGTTCGAAGTAATTTCCTAAAGGAATCGACCCGTGAGAAACATTTGCATGAAACATATCTTATTGTACTTATTGATAAGAAGCGAATCCAAGCAAAGTTGTTTCATTGATTGGAAATTTGCATTTAAATTAAGTGATACGAGGGAATGTAAGAGAAATTTATTATGTATATAAATTGACAGTTTACATACGGATCACCTTGTGTTCATTAACATATTCAAACGACTAAGTTCACATGCGTATTTACTTTGAATTTCAGATTTTAAGAGACGATAAGGGACCAAGCTTCCGGAATTTTTATTACTGAGCTAGCCGTGGGTCAAGTAAAATTAATTGTCATATTAAAATTGTTTGCCAATGCCGTAAAGGTCCAATTTTATGTTATGCAAATGAGGTCTTCGACCCTTGTAAATGTGACGCAACCGACTTACAACATCGCATAAACGAATTAGTTTCTCAGCTACTTACCTATTCTTGGAAAACAAGGAAGTAAACAAATAAGGATTTAGTGTAGGTTACGTTAGTATCAGAAAAAGTATAAGTTTACATATTGTTAGCTTTCTTGTGAAACACAATATTTTCCGACGGCGTTTCACGGTAAGTGTCAATTAGTAACAGCTACTTGTGTGCACAAGTGCGCTTTCCCATCTACAGCCGGCATTGTTTTCCTAAATGGGTTACATTGTATAAGTATCCGCATACTTCATAACAATACCACTTAACGCTAAATATTCAATTACAAAATTAATTTCCTCACTCCTCTTTTAAGTATATGTATGATGAAAATGAAGAGACGAAGTAAAAGAAATTTATAATAAACTTTATAACATTCATCAGGCGCAGCGTCTCTAATAAATTGAATTATTTCTATATTTTCTCAAATAACAGAAACGAGTTCAGTTTCAGTCGGCTCCAGTCTGAACCATTACCCTCAATCATCGTTCACTTATACAATGTTTACGGTGTTTCTTTTCCGCGCAATTTCATTCGGCAAGTTTATAACTGGCTGAAATATGGTAGCCGTGCCAAAATACGTTATTCTGTCTCGAATTTGTTTTCCCGAAGTAGCAGTTATATTTCAGTCATAAATTTTCGTGAGCTCATCCGGAACGCGAAATCTAAGGTTAGTGAGATGAGAGGTTAACAAAGCGTACGCTAAGTTATTTCATTTCTCAAATAGATTTATCATCGCTTTTTTTTTAAATTTCCAATACGAGAGCTTGAGAAATTAACACTGAAAAGCGAAGTTTTGGTGAAGTGACATTGGTCGTATACAGCTGTAATGTTGGTTGCCTATAGAAGCATAATAAAAGTGTTTTCCTCCAAATGATGGAGTAAGATTATGTAGATACATTTTCGGACTTATTTCAGTTCCTCCTACAGAAAAATTTGTTAACAACCAAAGCAGCCTAAAATTCTGAGTCGATTTATTCTCCAAATTGTTGATAGTATCTCGCTTCATCTGTGTCTCTAGCCTCGTATTATGAATATACAGGGTGTTTAATTAACATCTTAAAGCCTTTAATCAAACTAAAATGATATACTCTACACATTAATTCCAAAGTAATTCTTTGTTTTTTGAGTTTTTCAGCAAATTATTTGTTGAGATAGCCATTTCGCACGTTTTCTCTCAGATAGCGTCACTAGCTGCCAGATGGTCTGTGGCTGACAGTCGGCCTACGTGTAAAGACCATCGACATATAATAATGCTAAGCACGGATACTGCAAGCGAGAGAGAAGGGAAAACTAAGAGGGCAAGCTGTATTTTACGGTTACGCATCTAATCGGTTCTTTCAACAGAAGCGATCGCGATTCAAATTAAATTCAAAGAACCAATCAGATGCGTAACCGTAAAATACAGCTTGCCCTCTTAGTTTTCCCTTCTCTCTCACCTGCAGTATCCGCGCTTATCATTGACACGCGCAGTCCATTTATTAATTGTCGATGGTAAAGACGTGTATGGAACAGTTGTCGGATTTCAAAAAACCTTAGCAGCGATTTTGCATCAAATTTTTCTACATGCCCAAGTGGAAACCATTCCCAAGACTCAACGAGCTTTCATGGACGATGCCATGAGCAGCTCACAAATAAAAGTGTGGTACAACCGTTTCAAAGATGACCGTACATCAGTGGACAGCGAACCGTGTTTAGGTGGACCCTTAACAAGCCAAAATGGCAATGTTATTGAGCAAGTGCTAACTGTAATCACATGCTGGACAATTCAAACGGCGGACCTGAACACCGTAATCACGGGTGGAATTATGGATTTATGAGTACGACCCAGAAACAAAGATGCATTCGCCACAGTGAAAACATCCGTTATCCTTGATAATATTGTCACAGAGGAGTACCTACTACCAGCAGATCTTTCGCCGCCTTCAGCAAAATCTTGGCAGCTCCACCACGATAACGCACCCGCCCATTTTGCGCATTCAATTCAATCATTCTTAGTTAAATACTTTTAGCTATTTCTCAAACTGAAAATTCCGCTGCGACTGCACGGTTGAATACCATTCCAAAAAGTGTCTTTCCAAAGGTGACGGAAGCGCTAGGGGAAGTGTGTGCATCATCAAAGAGACTACTTTGAAGTGGAATACAGTTTCGGATCTCCAAATCAATCAATATATGTAAGCCGATCAAATGATACTTTTTGAACACCCAGTACAAAGGAAGTACCTAACAATGAAATCCGATAAGGAAATATTGATACGAGATACTCGTATATTGTTCTTCATCGACAATCAAAGCCAAATCAATAAATCTAAATAAATAATAATAGCCTAGTTTCTTATCTATGTCCACAGCATCGTCATTAACCTCCAACAAAATGACCGTTAGTAGGTGTCCTGATAAGAAACAGGCGTCGATGCCCGCAAGTAAATGGAACATTCTCGTTACTGGAATTTAAACTTAAACCAATATTGACATTAGGTAGATGTTATCAAAATTAAAATTGAAATTGAAAACCCTCTTCTCAAAATATGGGGACCATACTCCTAAAACGAAGAAACAACAGCAAAAATTGACAATTGCGCACAACGACATGGTTAATCGCCAGAAACAATAGCCCATAATTAACGGATTGAGACAAACATGGATTATTAAATCTACACTCTGCTTCAACGTGGAAAGGAATGGTCTTGGAAGAGGGAATTTAAGAGCAAAGAATGCGCCCAGGCATGCGCGGAAAATCCTGCGACTGATGACGCCAGTAAATGCAACGACAGTTAGAATTTATGTATGCAGGAAAATCTCAAAGAATAAATTACAGCGACCGTAAACCAAAAACCACAAATGCGTACTTGCGAAAATAAACTGTTCATTCCTAAAAAACTTTTATGACTATTTCAGTTTCCATGAGCCTCCAAAGGTTTCCAGGAGCCCTTGAAAGTCCTTAACCCTTAAGTGCCTTGAGAAATTCTTACTTCAGGAAGATTCGAAATGTTCGTTTTGAAGAATATTTAAGAGCTTCGAGTCACGGTCAATTCGCCAGGGTCGACTTGCCACTGGAGCACTCGCCACTAACTGACTCGTCAACGCGACAACTCGCCAATGCAGAACTCGCCACCGTTATGACTCGCTAACAAAATATGTTTTTCTGTTTAATGTGTCGTACGAATGCATTACCTGTTAACTGTTATAGACCGACAGATAACGACAGATTTTGTGCGATGATTAGTAAACATCTGCCACCCCAATTTTCTTTTTACGTAGGTTAAGGCTAGTTTACACGATACGATAAATCGTAACGATGTGATTGTCAAATTTACTGTTCAAATAAATCGAAAGAGTGAGTACTGTTTGCACGTAACAATTTCGTGTTCCAGTATTCATTGTTGACATAGACATAGGAACAGAACGTGTTTGAATGTCGATATGTTTTCGTTAAAACGGTTTTCGGCATGCTGTTGTGGTCGGTTATTTATATATTTTGTCGTGTGTCATATTTTGTTTGGCGATGAAACTGAAAATGTCGCGATCACGAAAAAAAACCTGGAGTCGGCAGTGATTACGAAAGAAAAGGGCATTTTTTCATACAAACATTATTGAATGAATTGCGAAATGAACCCAAAAAAAACGATACCTACTGTTATAATATACTAGGGGCCGGTTGCACAAAGACAGTTTAAACCTAGCTTGGAATTAACCAGTGGATTACGGTCTAGGATTGGTTGAAATTTGACGTTTTGTCAAATTTCCACTAATCATATGTCTTAATCCATAGCGTTAATTTAAACGAAGTTTAAACTGCGTTTGTGCAACCGGCCCTAAGATAAATATCTCCACCAGAAAGACCAATGCAACTGAAACTGAGGCACAAATCGTAGCGATACATGGTTTTAATTGTTTACACGTTCAAATTTATCGTTACTTCTTACAGTAATTGCAAATCCAAATTCAAATTGACTATTGCATACAACCTTTTAGATTCTCTCTTCTATATAAAAGCCGAGCAGGGTTTTTGTGGGCATTAAAAGTCTTATGACTATACCGTTTGGCTACATAGCCGGAGGTCGGGTGTTCGAACCTGGGCTGAGGTAAGAGTTTTTCATCTGTGACCGAGATGGGAATTTCCTTAGATCAGTTTTGAGCATTCTGCCGGCTACTTCGAATTAGGTTTTCCTGCAGTTTTTCTAATTCGTAAGGTAAATACCGGAGTAGTATACAAAGTAAGACCTTCTGCAGGGGCACCTCTAAAAAGGAATTATGTGGGTCACTCTGTACTTATTGGATGCAAGTCTCTTGGGAGTCCAGAACAAAATAGGGTAGTAAATAAATAAATAACAGAACCTTTAGAAATATTCAAGAATTTTGAAAGCTGCTACTAACTTTTGAGCCACGAAAAGTTTCCAAGTGGCTTTTAGAAAAACCAGAAAAATTCGTCCTCCAAGAGACTGAAAGTCAAACATTGAAAAGCGTGTAGGACTCTCTTATAAGCTCTTAAACGTGTTGTTTAAGGCGTGTTTTACAGGACTTTAAGAGCCCTTAAGGGTTGCTTACTCTCTCCAAGGACCTCCATACCCTTTTACATATTTGCGTGAGCGTTTTTACGAGCCATTAAATCTTACCCTTCAATCCTCCCCACTGACGGTAACCAATTGGAATTGAGGTGCTGCAGGTGGTATCTAACCATAGCAAATTTTTTTACATGCGATGAATATTTCTATGTGAGTCAACCATTAACCCAGTAGCGATGTGTTCAAGCGAAAATATTCTCAGAGCAACCCTTCCTCGGTTGGAAATGCGGAGATTAGTTTCCTTGTGTTGCAATATTTCGGTATTGACAATACTTCTATGGCGAAGATAAAGAAGAGACTATCGAGTTGAAGGTAAATGTTGCAGGGCGATTCTGCTTCGAACTAAATATTCCATATGTTCTTACCATTGATGTTACGGAGAAGAGTTTAATCTTCAGGGACTGTTTTTTAACGAGGAAGACGGATTTAAAAACCTGATTTACACTGAAAATATCACTAGAATCTAGTAACAAAAATAATAGACTCATTTTATACAGACATGTATTGTAGGTTGCGTGATGTGCTTTTCTTTCACATTTGGATCGATTTCATTATTTATGCTTTTGTGTTATTTTATTATTTGGTAGGAACTCCTTTATATTATGCATACATCATACTTTTAAAAGCGAATTATAATAAATAGGTAATACATTGTATTGATGATAGGTAATGATCCTGCATACATTTTTTGGCCTTTGAAACATTATTTTGAACTGTACTTTTATATGTTTTATCAGTTGTAATACTACACTATCCACATTAAAATTTACAACAAATGTTACGTTACTGAACAAATTCAGAACAATGGAATTATACTCATATTATTAAACAGCGCAGTTCACTGCTTTATGTATAAGCGATTTAGTTACTGTCCTGCGAAAGTTCACTAAAACTGTCACTGACCTCCGATCCGAGTGAAATAATTAATGGCTCTATAAGTGTATCCATTAGGCCATCCAATCTACACATCTTATTTTCTTCCTTAATAACGTGTTGCACACATTTCCGCCAATCGTCAGAGAGGGAAAATGTAGCTGGTCAGTTTGTGTGAATACTGGTATTTAGAAAATAAAAATCCTTGGACGCTAATGTCTCAGAGGGTGAATTTGCAGGACGGGTATATTTTTGGGTACTAGTTCGACTTGATAGCGAATACTTCGGGGGTGAATTTCCTTCATCGTAAGAATTCCCGAGCGGATTAGTACAACAGACCGAATATTCCTGAATCATTTCACGTCAAGATTTCTCGGAGGATATTTTACTGTGTTACTTTTGGACGTAATTTATCGAAAAGGTCTTCGTGGAGCAAAAATAACAGGAAAAATGTTTAGGTGAGACTTTAAAGGCACGCGAATGTTCCGCATGCGGCTGGGGACAGTTCCCTTCGAGTGAAATTTTCTGGGATGAAAGTACTTTGGGCCGAGTTTTTCTGAAACAAATAAACCTCAGAACACGAGGACAAATTTGCGCGCACAGAAAACCTTGGGTGTCGATTATAACGGGAAGGTTCTTGGTGTAGTATCTAAGATTATGCCACTTATTTCCTCATGTTCATCGGATATATTTTCGCTATTTTGTATTGAAGATGTGCACCTCCGATTCTGAGCGCAATCGCTTGACTGAGTCAAAGCTGCTAAGGTCACAAATGTTCCACTGACAGTGGAGCAATATGGGTGTCATAGGATTGTCTTTTGGTGGAGAGTGCATACATCAATTTCTTTTATTTAAAAGGATGACGATCGCCTACAAAATATCAATAGGTGTCAAAAAAGTCACTTATTCGCCAATTGCAATGGGCATAGAGGAAACACAATTTCCTCTATGCAATGGGAAAGCATAAGGTAATGCTAATATTCAATTGAATGTTGGAAAAGGATATCTATACTCTTCCAGGTTATGTTGGCGTGAGACGTGTCTGTTGCTGTGTTCAAAACTTTCCTATTATTTACAAATATGTACTCGTATATGTACTTTTCTATTCTTTTCTATTCTTACAAGTTACTGAACTTAGTGTACACCTGCAAAAACTCAGTCTTAGGACATTTGGAATGGATATTTTGCGAAAATTCTGTCTTTAATAGTCAATCAGTAGAGGATAAATCAAGTTTGTGGAAATGACTAATTACTTTGAGTTTGTCGTGTTTACGTGAAGATTGTTAAATGGCGTCTAAACTCGACGAAGTATTATATGAATAAAACATTTTTAAGAAAATTAGCAATTTTTTGTAGTCACTACTACTAAAAATGGTAATTGTTACAATTTATATGCAAATAAGTACATGAACGACATCGTAAACGGCACTTGAAGAAATGCAGCACCAGCAGATCCATTAGGCTGAAGACTCGATGTTCACTTAGAAAATTTTAAACAATAGCTATTATCACGTTACGTACGTAACATTGCCAACAAAAACCGAATCATAAATCATGCACGAACGATAAAAGAACATTCGACTATTTGTATTCGTTAATGCATTTGCATAATTACGTTACATGTTATGCGCGGTGGTGGTGTTATACTATCGCGTGTTTCTCGCTATAGAAAGCACGATGTGCAATTATTAACTAAAGCAACAGGGATTGATGGTCTACATAAAGACTCGTTTATGTGGAAACGACGTTTAATTTAATAATTGTCATGCAACATAGGGGACAACTGTGATGGATAACCATTATTTACTATACATTTTGATTATGCAGTATTCATTGCGTTTTTTAAGCAGTTCAATTTTGACGTTATGGCAATATTTGTTTTAATAATAACTTAATGACTCTATCCTTTAAATTTGGTAATAAAAAAAAAGAATCCCGTCCTTTGTAATCGGACATAAGTATCATTATACTTTCGACAAGAGCTTACAATAAAGTGTGAGGTGTTAATCTTTCTAAAATGTTCTAGTGGCAAACTGACGGACACTTGAATATAGACCTTGATGAGAATACAAGGAGTCTTTGAAACGTTAATAGTTAACAATGGAGCAACATCAGAAGATTGCAGGCAGCATGAGTTGACAGTTTCGAGATCGTCACCAACCACCGAAGCGTAGTGCTTATTACTGAGAGGTTCCTACGATTACTTGAGCAATGCATTTCCTTTTCTTCACTTTTTTAACCGTAATTTGCCAGTGTCGTCTGTCGAGTTTGTCGAGAAAAATTAGAGGTTCCGAAATTAATTCTTTTCGGTATACGTCTTCTAATGCCTAACGGCCTAGTAAATTACAGATCGCGCAACATCAGTGGGCCCGAAGTTAATTTGGATTGGATTCTAAAGTATTCATATTATATATTCCCACAACATCTGTTAATATTAATCGTAATGATATAGGTCCGTAAAGTTTATATAAAGAAACGCGGAACTGCCCAATTATCTGCCCATCTTGTACATATTATTTTTATTGCCATAATTATGTGGTAATTCGGAGATTTTAATGTCACTAAATCTTCAATGAGAGCTTGCAATGAGTTGTGCCTTAAATCTGTGGTTGTATTTCATTGTAACTATATAAATTTGCATAATGATTTAATTGTTACGTTTGTTAATTTACGATATAGCGTCAAGAGTTTAAACCAAATTCCAATTATTTTGGTATCCATTTACACTTAGAACCGCAATTCACTTGTTTTGATTGTCGCTTGTATTTCTTTTTTCGTTGATTACTTTTTAAGTATCTTAAACAGTATCAAGGATTTTATATAAAGATAGTCCTAACAATCCGATGATATGAACTAATGAAGTTAAGCAATCTCACTATCCGACTATCTCTGGCGTTGGAAGAATTTGGAGAAACGAACGAATCGGATGAAGTCTATGCCTCAGAAGCATCTCCAAAATCTGATGGATATATAGCAAGAATTTAGGAGGAATTCAAAGAGGTGGAAGAAACCAACGCAACTGATGGATCTGATGAGTTTTAAGAACCCCAAGTATCTGAAGAAGTCAAAGCGAAGAATTGAAAGATTTTAGAAACTTGAAAAATTTTCAGAATGTTAAGATAATAATTGGAGAGATCTTAAAAATTTGCAGAGATCTGAAAAATTTGCAGAAATGTGAATAATTCGAAGAAACGGGAGAATCCGAAGTTATAAAAAAGAGAAGAATTTGAAAATTCGTATTAATTCGAAGAAACTGGGCGATCTTGAGCATGTCGAAAGATCTGTTGAAACAGAGGAATCTAAACAAACCAACGGATTTGGAGGAACTGTAGGTACAATCGAATAAATGGAATTTAAAAGAAAACGAAAATCGTAAGAATATGAATATTCCAACTCCACGAACTGGAATGTTATGCAATGCAATACAAACATTTCTAAAAA
This sequence comes from Photinus pyralis, assembly GCF_008802855.1. Classification (NCBI taxonomy): domain Eukaryota; kingdom Metazoa; phylum Arthropoda; class Insecta; order Coleoptera; family Lampyridae; genus Photinus; species Photinus pyralis. The sequence goes on along the minus strand of NW_022170511.1, from coordinate 15,508,581 downwards.
TTTAAGGAATTTGAATATTTTCCATGAATCCGCGGTATAATTGAAAAATTCTAACAGCAAAATTGAAAGGATCTGATGCCACAAGCTTAAAAGTACACAAAATTGGAACAACTAGTAAAAGTTAGAGACAGATACGGCGGATCTGAAGCTGAAGAGTGATAAGGAATCGATGAAATGAAAGCTTTAAATAATCGTAAACATCCAAAAATTAGAGAATAGAACGAATTTTATTTACAAGGGCCTTGTGGTTGCCATCTTATCTTCTCTTAAAATCTGAAATTCAAAATCTAATAATGCTTTGGCTTGATTTAAACACGTGTATGACTTTAGTTGCTCAAATACATTAATGAAAATAAATGCGATGAAATTCCATTTTTCTTTATAATGTTCCTTGATGTAAAATATTAGTTAAATTCATAAAAAAAATACCTCCAATAGTGCGATGCCTATTTTGCGATCAGGTGTTCATCCTAAGTTTTAAAGTCATCTAAACTGTAATTTATCTATACATAATAAATTGTTGGTATCTTTTCCTGTTTCAAAAAATCGTTTGTTTGGATTTGGTTCTTATCAATAAGTGCAATAGAAATCTGTTCATGGAAATGGTTCTCATAGGTCAATTTCTTTAGGAATATTAAAATTAAGTCGCCTTAATACGTAAGTTCCTAAAAATAACAGACCATTACTTTATAACAATGAAATAAAACTAAAAATAACTTACAGTAATTGACGTAATATGACCTTCTGGTAACAATTGATTTTATCTCTCCTTGGAAAATGCTATTCCCTTTAGAAATATGGAAACAGACCGCTTCATTGGTACAGTTGACTTTGTTGTGAATGTAAAGAAAAATGTCCCTAAGTACGTATTGCTAATCCGAGCAAACCGGCTTCAATTTCGCGAAAGTAATAATCGAGAGCATGATTATGCACCGGAATTGTAACGTTATTTTATTACCGGTTGAATATTCCTGATTGGAATTCCGCTTAAGTAACTATTCGATTTGTGTTCTTATTTTAATTCTTGCTTTAATGTATGTATTCAATATTTTTACGCCATCTAGGTATTTACTTTGTAATCCACTAGTTAAGATGTAAGTTGTTCCTGTAGTAAATTTGTTTTAAGTGTTTTTATTAAAATAGTTCTTTGTTTGTTAACCGACGCCGTTACTATCCCTTCTTCTTTAATTTGGTCTTAAGGATTCAGTGAAGTTCGTGTCTTTGCGCTGCTTACATGCACATTCTTTTCGTCACACCATTACTTTTACTGACTTCATGTCTTACCTGTGTAAGGGATTTATTGTTTTAGCTGTTACCATTTATCTTTGGAATGGTTTCTCTCTTTTTTTTATGTCTGTGTCTGTAGCTCTATTGAAGCGTTTAACGGATCTGTATTTGCATTTAAACAATACCCGGTATGTTAGATGATTACGCAGTATTTTTCTTAAGACTGTTTTTAGGATTTTATCTTCCCTCAACTCAACCCTCAGTTTACCTTCCCTCGACGTTTTCTCTTAGTTCTCACATTAAATTTTTCTTTTACGTTGTGTCTACCTGGACTTTACCTACTACCTACGTAGTACGTGGATGACATCCCAGTTTTATTTGGACTCGCCATTTTAGGAAGATTGACAAGGGCGAACGTACGCTATGGATGAGTTTCTACATTACCGGCTTAAAAATTATGCCAACTTTAACCTGCTGACCTGGACTTTGTTCATCTACACTTCGATATAGTTCCTAACCGCAAGTATTAACGAAACCCCTTTGGATATTATCGTCTTGTAAATTGCTCAGATGCATCTGATTTTTAATTACACTACCTGTTTCGCTACGGAGAATAACCTTCCGATACCCGATTGTGTCTACGTTACTTTCTGATTACTACGCGAATTCATCTGTGTTAGTTTGATTACATTGTATCTTTCAGATCAGCTGTGTTATATTAGATATTAGCTACTGTTGCTTTGTTAATTAGCTTTTGAAGTTACTGAGACTTTGTCTAAAGTCGGCTCATATTATCTTGTTTTTGTTTTGATTTTAGATTAATAGAACTTTAGTTATTTGTGCCTCGTAAAGTATTTTCGTCACGTTTATGCTTTTATGAACGATTGTAAGGATAATCCGTGTTCGATCAAAATTTTGCTTTTACTAGTGTAAAGTCATTCGAATTATTGCTTCTTATTGAGTATTAATATTACGGTTTTAGTATACGAGTATCTATCTGATCAGTGTCAGATGTTAGCATTATTTACGCAATATTTTATATGCCGCACTATTCACTACCCCTCTTATTTGTTTGTTTGTGTTTTTATCTTTTACAGAAAAGGTTGAACGCGCCCTTTTGAGCTCACCAGGTTGCGAACCGAAGTTCAAAGGTAATTTTTTTAATTTTCGTGGGCTCCTTGATATAACGTTTGATTACACACTGGTTTTCGATACAATCCAATTGTTTTAATACTTTCTCTGACTACGTGTTGATCCTCTTTCTACTAAGAATTAATTTAAATTTAAATATTAACATTGCAGATCCATATATTATAGTGACCTATTTGTAATATGAGCTGTCTGCGTGTTGCGGTGCGGAGAGTTTCTACGTCGTCGAGATATACCATGCGAACTTCCTCAGGATACCCGGGAGCACCTCCTGCGTCATCAAGCCACCAGGAAGGTTCCCTGTTGCTTGGCACCCTGGATTAGGAGTAGAAATTTGGTTCGCAGCCAAGAATGTCAAGGGTTTTGCTTGCTGCGGCTAGGTGTGTTGTCGTGGGCCTGGTACCTTCGCGGATGTGGTTGGATAACCGACTGTTGACGAAATTGTGGGAGGCTCCCGGTGATGGCCGACCCCGAGCTCTCTGGATACATTTGGCAACCTGATTCGTGGTGGCTCGTGTATCTGGTGGATTACGGCCGAGCAAGAGGCGGCATCCCGGTCGCTTAAGTCCTTGGGCCACGGGGCACTTTCGATGAAATTGATGGTCAAACAGTAATGACAGGCGGGCAGGGAAGCTTGCCTCCTGGAAGGACTGGCGCCAGGCGGTCTGGTGTCTTCTTCGATATCCTCCAAGAGCTGCAGCAACTCGATTACATTCTGGGGAGCTCGTAGACGCATGAATGGTCGCAGCCTGGGGTGCAGTAGGTTCGCGAGAGGTAGTATGTGCTCGTTGATGTTGTAATCGCACTTGTCGAAGAAGTGCTGGTGGAAGTGGGAGACAATTTTATGCTGGTGTTGCTCCTCGTGTTCACTACCATTGCTGAGTCACTCGTTGGTGGGTCCCGATGCGCACAAAATCTAGTTCCTGTCCATCAAGTCAATGTGTTTTGCCATTTCCCCGAAGAAATTGGTAATTGATTTTGTCCAAATTTGGGCCCCATCCTAAGGTAATTAGGAAAAACCAAAACAAAAGATACAAAATTTGCAACTATGTTCAAGATAGTAGAAAGCTCGTTTTGCATTATTAAATTACCTTAATTAATTACTGTTTTCTATTTATTTGATTTTAGTTTAGTGTATGAGTTATCATCTCACCGCAGGGATTAGGCTTCATTGCCCGATTTTTAATAAAATATTAACGGTCACGTGCACAAATGCTTGCAATAAATAACATTTTTAATGATTAATTGAATACGCGCATGAGAACTGTTTAAATTTGGCATGTTATCCCCTTTCAGTATAATAAGACCTCCTGCTGATCTGAAGGGATAAAATAAATGTAGCTGAGTGTAATGATAACTGTTACACGAATCTGGAATACAATGCAAGTAAATATTAAATAATATATTTCAAAAAATGCGCTAAGGGCGGCCTAGTCCCTTGGATGGCTTGTTTGGTCTAATGAGATCAAGGTTGTTTTTGCTGTCAGTGACACATAGAAAAATGATGTAATTAAAATCGTAAATCGGTCGATCTAAATAGTGCACGTGAAATTCTATCCTGGCGTAAATGTGTTAAAATCTGTTAATTATCAGTAAATTAAAAACGAACAGTTTAATAACCACTTAGTAATTTTGCGAGCTTATGATCAGCAGAGCAAGCAAAACAGAAAATCCGTAGTCAGTCTAGCGTCGAAAGTGGATTACTTTGCGAGGAAGAGGAATACACAAACCCATTTGGGATTTATTGTTTAATGAGACCACAAAATAATTGGACGCTGTTTGAACACGCGGCCCCACGGTTCGTTAGTTTAACAGATCTACAAAATGTAGCTGTATTTTAAGCATGTTTTACACTGTTTCTTCAAGTAATACGCGTGCGATGTGCGCGTTCGGCACGTGGCCCCATTGTGATGCATTGTATTCACGTGTGAATATAGCGTTATAATAACACATCATTCTCTTGAGCATCGATAACGAACTTATTATGAAATATGTGTTTAATATTCATTACGGCGTATTATTTGATTAGGCGGATCTATAAACTCCAAGTCATTTTAGTAGAAATAGTTTCATTTTCGATGATTCATCGCCTTTTCAAGCATGCGAAATGTAGGAGGAAACTGACCGAATTTTTTATCTATGCTTACGTCAAGGTATACAGGGTGATTCAAATGTGTGGCTCACCATTGGGATCTCCGCGTAACGGTGGGAGATAGTGTAGGTTAAATGGAGGCAATGGCAAAATTACCTCGAAAATTACCCTTTCTTGTGACTAAAAAAATGCATTAGAAATTTTTGAAACATTTTAAAAAAAATAACTGAACCGAAGAACTGAATGTCAAATGTCGTTTCCGCTGACCGCTAGCACGTTCTATCGACACTTTTTTCGGGTAATCTGAATCTATTATTAGAATTGCCATAACACGCTCGCTAGATGGATATATTTTGGAATTCATGGAATTATTTTGGAATGTATAGAATTCTTTTAGAATTTATGGAATTCTTTTGGAATTCGTGGAATTCTTTTGGAATTTATAGAATTATTTTGCAACTCATGAAATTTTTATAGAATTCATGAAATTATTATAGAATTCATTTGGAATTTTTACAAGCTATGGTTTTAGGTTTTGTGGTTGTCTTTTTATTGATTTCCATATAATTACCTGGAATTCATACAAAATCGAAAAATCGAAAAAAGGGATAAAAAATCGTAGCTCGAAAACTACTGCTTCAGAGATCGTGGAGGACGCGAAGGAGGATTGTTCTGCCATAGTGAGATTAAAAGTGATAACTTCCTTTCGGTTTTCGCGTTTTTTAACTACGTCTTCTGGACCCGAAAAAAGTGCGTTTTCGAACAGCGCGGTCGCACAACGAGATAGAAGCGCAAAATTCGCGTACGCGCCTGCTCCCGAGTTTCTTCTTTCTTTTTCCGTTTAGAACGTGGAGCTGGCAAGGAGGACAGCGAGGACATCGTAGTAATAAAATTGCAAAAGCAACGTGAGAGATTCGAAATATTTTTGTGATGACGTCACTACGGAGTTTGACGAACGCGTTTTAATTAATTTTGCACTTATTTTAAAAGACATGTTAAGTAGACCAATTTAAGTTTCGCGAACGTTGTAGGGATGTTTAGGGATGTATTTGCCCCTGAAATTAGCGATAACTTCAACGTATCATCGCAACCCTCATACGAAATGGCGATCTGTTTAAAAGCGCATTTGAACGGAAATATTGCACTGAAATTGTCTATATTTCCTTGAAATAGACTAATATACAACAACCGGAAGCAATTAAGCGTCAAACCAGGTCCGTATCGCGTTGTGCAGTTAAACAAGTTAATTAATAGACCGCCGACCGCTCAAAAGTATAACAGGGATTTTTTTCATAGAAAGCCGCGGAATGTGTTTTTCAAGGATTCAAAAATCAGTTAAACCCTTAGAAATAGAATCAAAATCAATTAATAAAACTATCGGGGATGATTTTTAGATTATCGCGAAATTGGTTTTTCCATTTGAGTCCATAAATTGTGTAATCTCTTAAATGATTTCCGAGAAAAACCCAAGCTGTCTTCCTTTGAGAAGTGCAGGAGTTTTCGACCTTCTGAAATACGCTCGCTAAGCAGCCCGTGATCAAGTCAAATGCCCACGAGGCTCGGGGTAGTTGATACTGTCAAATAAGGTAATTGCATTTTTGTTATATTTGTATGTTCAACCCATTATCGTAACTTTAAGGGTAAAAAGAATTAAACTTTGATCAATTAACTCAATGATAACCTTAAATTGAGTTCAAAATTTTCTATTTCTTAAGATTATGAATCCTGTTTTAAAATATAGGGTAGTAACTGTTACATATCGTGTAACAGGAGGGGTTGAGTAAATTAAAGCGGTAGCCACCTACTTAGGCAGGGTAAGACCCTATAACGGAGTTTTAAGTTACCAAAGTTAAATTAGTAAATATGTAAATGAAAGGAGAATGTGGATTTTTCAAATTTTGTTTAATAAGTATACGGAATCATTTTGACCTTTTTTTTATTTTTCTTGAGAATTGCAAGCAAATTGTTGAGGAGTGCGGCGTATTTTTATTTTTAGGCATAGAAACGTCCACCTTCCTAAAAGTTGGTAATAATTACAACAAAGTTTTAATGATTAAATAAGCCTAAGGTGAAATTTCTTGTACAGTCGATTATCTCCGTTACTTATGAAGCAATGCCTTCCTTTGTCGACTTTCGGGTTAGCCGAAAACTTTGAATATAAAATTAGGTATATTCAAAGCCGAAAATGACCTTAACTTTTTGCTCTTAAATGAGACGCCCTGTATATTTTATTGTTATTATTGTTATCGGACACAGTATAAAAAACTATATCAGAAATTTTATAAGTATTTAAGGTTTTTGTTTTATTCGTACTTCGTACATGTACTAGGTATTTCAACCCTAGAATGTAACAGCCGTTACATTTTGACGCTCAACGGTGGGGCTCTTTTTTGTTTGTTTGAAGTGTTATCATTATTAGGGCAGACTTTCATTTGAATTTAGGTCATTCTAGTACTTTTTGTGTTTAGTGTTTCTTCCAAATTTACATTGGTTTTATCTTTCATGGTATGGTCTCAATCAAAGGAACTGTTTCCTACCAACTACCATAAGCATGGGGGAGGGGTCTGGTTTTATCCATCATGGTACTCTAATGAAAGGTCTCAACGAAAGCAATTAATTTCTACGAATCACAGTCCTCCTTCCCCCTTATAGTGATCGGTTATAATTCCTCATTTCTCAAGAGCGGAGTGTCGAGAGTATGGCGGGCGTCGCTGATGAAGTAGTGAAACTCTTCAGCAATCTAACGCAGTCAAAAACAGCGCACGCATGAACGGGAGTGCTACTTACTTGTCATTGCAAAAGTTGTCCTGATATAGCCCCGACTGTATTAAGATAGGAACGCTGCGCGCACTGTAAAAGTATTATATTAGGGGCATATAAATAGAATGCCCGCACTTCAGTTTTCTCTATTCAGTAGCGGAATGGAAGGCACTTTGTAATTTACTCTCACTAAGATTTTAAACGAAGTTTCGCTTAAAAAATACAAATAAAGCCAACGGTAACATTATCAAGTTGCAATATTTTGCACCTGCATTCAAGCTATTACTTTTTTCTCCTTTATTGTTATGTAGGACGGGATTCGTCTCAGACTACTCCTTCAACCGAACTTAAAATACTCATAAAAATCTATGCTCCAACCCGGAATTAAATCATGGATCCTCTGTGTTGTAGCCAAGAATATCTACCCGACAACGACAAACTGGCGAGGTATTTACTTCTATTTGTTTTTCATTGGATGTGAATTTTATGCAATGTCCATCACAATGCCCGATACACAAGGTCGATTTCTAGGCAACTTCAGGGATCTTACCCAAATGTTTTTGCGTTTCAAAATGTCAAGTCCTTGCTCATATGATTGGGGTTGTTAATTAAATTCTCAAAAATATTTAATTGTTATTCGACTTCTGCTATACAACAAAATTTTGTATTATACACCACGATGAATGGGGAAATAAGCCATCTCGTGAAAGTTAATTCACTCGTCGTAAGTAAATGAATAACTATTTTTGTTGGCAGGTGGTGGTGCATGATCGAAACACTCGTATATGAAAACGGGAGTCGCTTCCAGACAAAATGTAGTCCTAACCTTCGCAGGCGAAGGGAAGTTTTTTTCCACGCGACACACTAATTAAATTTATTTTATCAATGCACTCGTAACGTTCATGAAATACCGCAATAACGGGCGTATTTAGATCGGTCGCAATACATCATTCGCATAGCAATTACCCATTACGTTAGGAATTAGTCAATTAAACTGACTTCGGTCCCTTCTTGCAATCCAGACATTCCAAAAGAATGACTTATGAGCAGGGGCAACTCGTTCTTTATCTGTCGCTGCCACCGCCGCTATAGGTAAAATATGTTCAGTCGTTTCGCCTCTGCAAACCTTGAGCCGGTTGGTGTGGAAAGTCGCGGATCGAAAAATCTACGTTTGTTATTGCACCGATTCAGTGCGGGCGAGGTAACAATTACTTTGGTGACGAATTAATAGTCATCTTTAATGGTACGCCACTGAACTGCGATAAATTGGATGTCATCAATTCGACGATTCAAACACTCCCGGTTATTAGTCCGAGGTGACGAGTATTCATAATGCAGAAGTTAAATAACTTGAAACGTGGACGTACAATTTAATCAACTCTAAATCGGGACTCGGATTAAAATACTAGCTATTATATTCATTTTTGTGTATCCGAAAGAAAGCTTTGCCTGCCGTAGCAAAATCCGTTCAGAAACTTATCGTTTTCCGGCCTTGGTCGGAAAAAAGTACCTATTACCACAGACAACATATACTAGTATATGTTGTCTGTGCTATTACTAACATTTGGTTGGTAGAACTGATTTATTGGCAGTTCCCACACTAATAAATTAGGTAAATTGTTGCAATGCTCAATTAATATTTTACCGTCGCGTCGGTGGAATAGTATATTGAAAGACAAGTGTTACAATGCGACCTATTGTAATACGATTATCTTGTGGCACGAGTGGCGACGCGAAGCGTATCCACGAGTGTCCGCAAGATAGGAGTATTACAATAAAGCATTGTAACACGCGTTTTTCATACTATTTTTTCTATTTCGGTGCTTTAATTTAATTAAAAAAATCATTATCAGAAACTATAGGGAACATTAGATTTAACATGTTTTATGTTGGGAACACTTTTTATGCCGTTAAGTTTTAGGTTGGCAGCGTAGTAAGACTGACATTTTGAAGTTCAAACATGGAAGTACCCAACGAAGTACCTACTTGTACTAACTAGTAACTGCCAACTTAAGAGATGAGTTACCAAAAAAAAACGACTATAATCACTGTCTTTGTACAACTGTTTTCGGCCGAAAACAGTTGTACAAAATCATCATTGTGACACCGAAATAGAAAAATTCAATTTTGAACGCATTTCATCTCGGTAATAGGCCAATCAGGACTCTTAAATGCCTTTAAGTACCATAATTAGGAAATATTAAATTTCCCTTATATGCTGCCGTTTACCTAGTGCGTGCGGTTACCGATAGCTAATTGTAAGTGTATAGGAAATAAAAGTGTATCTGAAAATAGCAACTCCAGGAAGGTTACTAAAGAAAAGACTCTAATGTATATGTCGTAGTCTTTTAATGAAATCAGTCATTTCACGAAACGGCTAGCCATTTATATGAAACTGTGCACAGTGTACTTTCCAGGACCAAGCGATTGGATTCCCTTCCCATTCGAGATCGATAAATGGTATCCCTTATCGATCTAGAAGCGGAAGGAAAAATACCCCACACGTACAAATTTTCAGCGTTTCACTAAATGACTAGGCTTCGGACTAGGCGTTTCGTGAAATGACTGATTTCACTAAAAGACTACGACATATACACTATTCCAAATATTATACATATAATTTCAAGATAGGGTCTATTTCCTCAGCCCCCCTCCCCTCCTATACTTCAGGTAAAAATATTTTATTTGTTTGTGCCTCGTTTATGCAGAAATGTGCATCATAGCTTTGTTGTTGGTGTACAACCCTTAACCGAGATATTAAAGAAACAATTGGGAAGAAGGGGGGCTGAGGCATTGGTAGCCCTCCTCAGGTCTTTCACTGAACCTTGATGTTCATCTTTTGTGCTTCGTTTGTCCAGAAATGTGCACATAGTTTTTTTTTTGTCTTTTGTGCACAACCCTTAACCCGAGATATTAAAAACACGTATAAATTGTACAGATAAAGCATTTTTTTACCGAAATAGCTTAGTAAATTATTGGATTATAAGGTTGTGGCATGCAAAATGTATTGATCCCTTTGTAAGTGACTTCCGCTAATACACCGTTCTGGAGATATTTGTGTTATTATAAGTCTGATCTAACTGAACAAGTACAAATTGTGTACAAGTCTTGTGCAAATAAAGCGCATTTTTTAAAACCGGAAACAATGATTGCGTTATAAGGTAGTAACACGCTATATCTATCGATGTATTGTTTCTTGGTAGATGATTAATAGGGAGGGGTTTTTTTACACATACACATTTAAAGGTCGCCTGGTATACATTCCAAACCTACGCTATACTACTGTGTCCAAAAAGTACCCGGAATTGCGTTATAAAAATGAAAAACCTCTATTTATTCTTCTAAATATATTTAATTGCCTTTAAAGTACTCCCCCCCCCCCCCAATGCAATGCGCTTACGCCAGCGTTTTTTTCCAGTTCACGAAGCATCCCAAATAGTCATTTTCCAAAGTGGCCTTCAACACCATCGATTGAGTGATCTTCTTGATGTGCCAATATCACCAGCAAGGTCTCTTATTGTTAATCGACAGTCTGCAAGTACCAATTCCTTGATTTTATTGACGTGTTGGTCATCACTTGATGTGGATGGTCGCCAGGGACGCTATTCGTCCTCCACGCGTTCATCTGCCTTCATCGAACACTTTGTACCACTGAAATGTTGTTGTTTTTGATACAGCTTGATCCTCATAAGCTTTCTGCAACATTCTCAACGTTTCTGCAGCGGTTATTCCATTCAGAATAATCGCACTTCTTTGTTGAATAATTTCAGATATTGTAAAAATCAGAAAAATTCACTGTTTCTGTCGTACAAAACTAAGCGTAACTCAAACACTAATGACATTTATGACTTGAAATTTGCAAAGGTTTTTGTAACAGTGCTGCCAACATAAGAAAAAATATTCCTGCGAAAGTATTTACCCCAGTAGTTTAATTAGAAAGATTCCGGGTACTTTTTGGACACGTATTATAATGCAAGGTGAATCAAGCCCTTAGAGAAATTCTCCAAAATATTGCATTTTCCCTTTGTAATTACCTGGCTCCAACATTTTCGAGATATTCACAATTACGTTCGTCGTCGGCAGATGTGTCTCATCTAGATGTTCCACTTTCCCTTTATGAATATTCTCTTCCGACACTTTGTTTTCAAGATATTCGCTCTTAAGTTTTGACAACAATAAGAGACCTATGGTACATTTCTTTCAGACGTTTCAATCGCCCTTTGTGAGTATCCTTCTCGAGGAGGATTATGGTTGGTAAAAATTAATTGCTTTCGTTGAGACCTTTCATTGGATTTCATGAAGGATGAAATCGGTTCCACCCCCACCCCCTGATAAGGAGTCAGAAAGAAGAGCGGTCGCTGGTAGAAGGCAGTTCCTTTTGTTGAGACTTTAATTAGAACACCATTAAAATAAAATTAATTTCTACCCCCTCGCCTTTCCCCCTGGTCACCTACTGATTTTTAAAAGGAGTCGCGCAGGGAAGTTGTACTGTGTACAAACCATTCATTTCGTGTTTCATTAGAATACCATGAAAGGTAGAACGTGTGTTCACCTCCCGGACCCCTCCCCCATTTTCAAAAATTTTACTTGGTGCCGCTAAAGGTAGGTATGCAAAATCTGAGAGCAATGTATGTAAATGTTATGCACGTTTTACTATCAAAAACAGCATCTCAGGAAATAATTCATAAGAGGCTCCCCTTGAGATAGCGAAATTTGATGATCGCCTGGAAAACCTTCAAGATATAGGCTATATAGGACTCTAGGACCATTCCCCTAAAAGTAGTTCAAAACCGCCGAAGTGGATCCGGACGGGCAGACAAAACGCAAACAATAGCACATTTTTTTAATTCCTAAAAAAATTCGCTAAAAATATAAATAGCACAGAAATAGAGTTATATGCAACACACATTATTGCGTAGAGTGGTCTACGTGCTATTTAGGGCAAACGCTTTCGGGAGTTTTGGGCAGTGGGGGCGCAACTTATGATATTCAAGCGATAAAATTGGCATTACCCTTAGTGGCGTTGTTTTCAATTTTGTATGCAAATTCCATCCGTATTTTAGGTCAAAAGTAAATCCATATGTACATTTAAAACCTTAGAGAGGGGAGGTAATTAATCTCATTCCTGTCCCAGTGTTGAACTGATAACTCCGAGTCACAGTCGTAGCAGTCGTAACGAGCCACTTATAAGTTAAATCGAATTATCCATTCGGCATTTAATCGGCATTAATCTTACTACCTACAAAGCTATAAAGAGCACGAGTCGCAATGAAAAAGTAGCAGGCCGTATCAAACTCCGATCCGAGCGGCATACTATTTTAAATATCGGCATGAGGAAAATAGAACTTCCCATGTTGCCGTACATTCTGAAAACTATTATAATGTAAAATGGGAAAAAACTGAGAAAGTAAGTGAGTACATTTCCTGGATAGTTTTAGCTCTTTTTTCCTTCCTTGTAAATAATGAAGTCCCTAGAGCTATTCTTGCGTGATTAAGAGAGAGTAACCCTGAATTGAATTTGGATTTGATTGATATTTTTGTTATGAACGTTTTATTTAGATTTCTTTCTCTCCATTTCTTGCGTTTTATTTATGTTGATCGATCCTTACAGCGACACATACTTACACATAGTTTAGGCGGAAGTTTTGTTAGTTTTAATTTGCGCATTCGCTTCTCGGCTGGACCTACAAATTTTCGAGCCGTGACCAGGATTTGACCTTGGTTTAGTACACGCATTAGCAACAAATTAATAACCGGAATCAAAAGTATATAAACAAGCGATGCCATAGATAGGAGTATCTAAGAAAAATATCAGAAGTAAATCTTTTGTAGATTGTAAAATTCTGCGTCTGGAAAATCGGAGAAATGAAGGAAATCATAAATTATAATTTTTAGTAAAAATCGCTCTTGCCATGAAATTATTGACACAAAAATTCGATTCTTTCAAGGTACAAGAAACCTATTTACAATTTTGCTCGCAATTAATTAGGGGAGAAAATATTTCGATATAAAGAAATTAGCATTGAAATCCCTATGGTGCGTAAACCGTTTCACCACCCTGTATGTACTGGACGGAAGTATGAATATAGTTTGAATAATCGCACAAAACGGCATGAAATGCAAATCAAACAATTGAGTGAAATTAACCCCTAAAAAAACGTATGTCCTAGGGATCATACAATACTTACTAACTTAATACTGCTATGTGCCCCACGGTGGGCGCCAAATAAAAATGCAATGTGCAATAGCAAACGGTAACTAAAACCACCCACAAGCACCTGACCAGCTCGCTTAATTAAGTACAGGTATTAAAAAAAACCTTAAAAGAAGTCTTTTATAGTTTGTCTAGGGCACGTCCAGCTTCCATCACGACGAAAATTTCGATATTGACGTAAATTTTATTAATTTGAGAAATTCAGCAACCTTAACCGCCTCCAAAAATTCAAAGAATGAGTTAAACCTAATGTAATGCCGCGTACAAAATAGAAAAATTTAACATGAAAATTATCTCCAGGATCGTAATTTGGGGAACAAATTTATTCGACATAAATTACAATAAAATACGCTGAAAGGCACCTAAGACCAGAATAACACACACACAACACCACAAGCGATCAATTGAAAAATTAATTAAAGAAATCTTAATTGTGTCAAAAATCCAAAATTTCCAATGGTAACTGCAATTTACAATAAATGACGCACAAACACAAAACGCCAGGTGATATTGCTTTGAAACTTTACTTCTCTACTTGAATCTCGTTATAGATGACACTGATTTCCTTGTAATTACTGTAAGAAGTAGCTTTGACGATGTCTTCGGTTTCGTGATGATCCGTGATCGGTCGGGTTTCCCCCCCATACGTGCTGAAAGCCGCCGACGAGTGACGACACCGGATATAGAAGAATAGAATACTTGTTACCAACTTCCGAAAGAGAGGGTGTGTATACAGTGATTTTGGTGATATAGTTTTGCGCTGTAAGTACCTACATACAATACAATAAAAGAGTTTTATGTGTTCAGAGATGTCTGTGTTTGCATTGTTTTAATTCCTTATTACTTGCTTGTTGTGCCAAACCAAATTTGTGTGTATTAGTCCTACAATTACAATTATGGTATTAGCTCTTTAATGGTGGAGTCCCTTTAACTGATAACTTGAAAACCTTAAAGAAGCAACAAACGCTTGATAAACGCAGAACACTTTCAGCTTTCTTCTACAAACTTCACAATTAAACAAGACATAAAATCAAAGGGCGACATTTCAGCGTCCACCGGTAAAAGAGCTTGATCGAAAAGGCATCGATTAACGTTTTCCTCTTCTATTTGAAACAATTTCCCTTTCTCATTTCGGTTTTTCCTTTCTTTTCAAAATACTGCGCCCTCGAGAAAATTCACATCTGCTTACTTCGACGACAACACGTGCTCATCTTGAAACTAAGTAGCTTACGCAGCGATAAGAATGACCAGAGAAAAGCATGAGATTTTGAGGGTTTTACAAATACTATGGACATAATTTCTCGCTGAACAAATTTATTCTTCTAATAAGTAATTTAAATTCATAATTACCAAAACAAAATTATTTAAACAAAATCATGCATCAAATAATTAAATAATTCTGATACAACATCAACATTGCCCACTAATTCGACTAATATGAGTGTTTAATTCCAAATCCCAACCAACATTTAACGTTAACAATAAATGAAATTCACATAGAGGGTGCCCCATCGTTATTGCAGGTGCTGAAACACAACAATATATTAAGTATATAATTTACCTAATTTGAATTGGGACGTCATTTGTACTTGATTTTTACAACAGTTTCGTACCGTTACCGACAGTTTGGCAACAACTCAATTCACACAATAATCTCAACTAATGTTTAGAAAGAGACATTATTGGCATTTTTCAAGGCACAGTAGGTAATATATAAGATATTCAAAGGGACATATACCACAATTTATTTAAAAATATCAGTGTCATTTTAATCTCATCGTTTGGAGTTTAAAAACAAGATACAGACAATGATAATGACGAATATTGATGGTACAGAACCATAAAAATACAACCCTTACATTTCTGCTTACTAGGTACCTATATACATACCCGTAACTCATTCTCTGTACTCATAGACCGGGGATCGAAATTTTGTATGATTAATCTCGTCTCGACTCATACAACCTGGCTAAATTCGACAATTATAAAACTAAATTGTCTGATTGTTAAGTGAAGAATGATATAATGGTTATTTAGAATTTTATTTAGATTATCATGCGTTATTGCCTGTCGAAAACATTTGGCGCCCGTCAATGCGGACAAGTAAATTTCACCCTTATTTAGGATTGCATTAGGCAATACAATTTAAGGGTCGCGTAACTTTTTTTTGTTACGAATAAAGTATCCCGAATTGAACTGCCAGTCGCAATTTATTCGCGTAACGAATCCCCGCGTGGTGCCTACTGAAGTATAGATTGTCATCCTAAATTACGGAACAGATTAAAAAAATGCCTACATATACCTGCTGATGTTCTCACAATTTAGTGGTAATTTTCGAAACGAAATGACGATAAGTAGTTAGAAGCGAAATGGATTTAAAATCGTCAATTTTCAATATAGTTTACATACGTCTCGCATGGGAATTGGAGCAGGGGCTATAAAATGTTGTTCCCGAGGGAAACGTACTGCATTAAACATGTTTAGTAGAAGTGTTGTGTAGTAAACGAAACAATTATCGTATGGGCAATACTGTACCTATAGGTGGAAACAAATTAGATAATCGCGAAAATAATTAGTGTAGGAAAAGCTTACGAATTCGCAACGGATTAGTATTTCAGTCAATTGACACTTTGATCGGCTTATCGTCCACGAAGATTTATCTCGTATGTCCTGCAACCCTTTATTTCGAGGTCAGTACATTCTTAACGCGGATATTAGCAGTTGAATATAATCGATCAAGTGAATTCTGTAGAGTAGGGAAATGTTCGCAGTTGGTTCAGTGCACGCCTGGGGAATTGGAAAAGGACCAGTTAATCGAGGGTTGAAGTAAGAGATTAGGGTATTAGTCAATTATTTGGCGTGTTTGCCACTAGCCCCCAGTACGTACACTAGATGATATTAAATATTTTTAGAGTTACGACCCTAATACTGAGCACATGCTTAAATGTTGCTTCGTTTCAGATAATAACGAAGGAGAAATAAATTATTTAGCAAGTCCCATTTTCAAATTTGCTGCTTTACGGAAGGGTGGTTTTACAACGACAATTCAACTCATGTATAAAAAATCGCATAAGCCGCAGTGCAATTGTCACTTTGACAGCGGCAAAAGTTACCTGCAACTTTTCCAGCGACAAATGCACTAGTGGTTTTTTCACTTATTCATTTTCGAACCAATAATCGCATTATCCTTTCCCATATGACTAGTTTGACGTCTGTCAATAATTGATTAGTTTGGTGAATTTCTTGTTCGTTAAATTGTCCTGCCGAATTACACTCGAGGTTTGTATTTAAACCGAGTAAATTTGGGTTGTGGCAATTCAAATCTGTTTCCTTTTAGCAATTGGACTCGAAAAACTGTCAACCTAAAAATGCTCCACCTGCGGTGTCGCATTTTTATTAGTTGACAGTTTTTCTCGTCTAATTACTAGGCAACAGATTTTTATTACCTAAACAACACAAATTTACTCGGTAAAATACAAACCTCTTGTGCAATTATAAGTGA
>NW_022170511.1:15435388-15491537 GCF_008802855.1 Photinus pyralis | reverse complement strand
GGGGTAGTTGATACTGTCAAATAAGGTAATTGCATTTTTGTTATATTTGTATGTTCAACCCATTATCGTAACTTTAAGGGTAAAAAGAATTAAACTTTGATCAATTAACTCAATGATAACCTTAAATTGAGTTCAAAATTTTCTATTTCTTAAGATTATGAATCCTGTTTTAAAATATAGGGTAGTAACTGTTACATATCGTGTAACAGGAGGGGTTGAGTAAATTAAAGCGGTAGCCACCTACTTAGGCAGGGTAAGACCCTATAACGGAGTTTTAAGTTACCAAAGTTAAATTAGTAAATATGTAAATGAAAGGAGAATGTGGATTTTTCAAATTTTGTTTAATAAGTATACGGAATCATTTTGACCTTTTTTTTATTTTTCTTGAGAATTGCAAGCAAATTGTTGAGGAGTGCGGCGTATTTTTATTTTTAGGCATAGAAACGTCCACCTTCCTAAAAGTTGGTAATAATTACAACAAAGTTTTAATGATTAAATAAGCCTAAGGTGAAATTTCTTGTACAGTCGATTATCTCCGTTACTTATGAAGCAATGCCTTCCTTTGTCGACTTTCGGGTTAGCCGAAAACTTTGAATATAAAATTAGGTATATTCAAAGCCGAAAATGACCTTAACTTTTTGCTCTTAAATGAGACGCCCTGTATATTTTATTGTTATTATTGTTATCGGACACAGTATAAAAAACTATATCAGAAATTTTATAAGTATTTAAGGTTTTTGTTTTATTCGTACTTCGTACATGTACTAGGTATTTCAACCCTAGAATGTAACAGCCGTTACATTTTGACGCTCAACGGTGGGGCTCTTTTTTGTTTGTTTGAAGTGTTATCATTATTAGGGCAGACTTTCATTTGAATTTAGGTCATTCTAGTACTTTTTGTGTTTAGTGTTTCTTCCAAATTTACATTGGTTTTATCTTTCATGGTATGGTCTCAATCAAAGGAACTGTTTCCTACCAACTACCATAAGCATGGGGGAGGGGTCTGGTTTTATCCATCATGGTACTCTAATGAAAGGTCTCAACGAAAGCAATTAATTTCTACGAATCACAGTCCTCCTTCCCCCTTATAGTGATCGGTTATAATTCCTCATTTCTCAAGAGCGGAGTGTCGAGAGTATGGCGGGCGTCGCTGATGAAGTAGTGAAACTCTTCAGCAATCTAACGCAGTCAAAAACAGCGCACGCATGAACGGGAGTGCTACTTACTTGTCATTGCAAAAGTTGTCCTGATATAGCCCCGACTGTATTAAGATAGGAACGCTGCGCGCACTGTAAAAGTATTATATTAGGGGCATATAAATAGAATGCCCGCACTTCAGTTTTCTCTATTCAGTAGCGGAATGGAAGGCACTTTGTAATTTACTCTCACTAAGATTTTAAACGAAGTTTCGCTTAAAAAATACAAATAAAGCCAACGGTAACATTATCAAGTTGCAATATTTTGCACCTGCATTCAAGCTATTACTTTTTTCTCCTTTATTGTTATGTAGGACGGGATTCGTCTCAGACTACTCCTTCAACCGAACTTAAAATACTCATAAAAATCTATGCTCCAACCCGGAATTAAATCATGGATCCTCTGTGTTGTAGCCAAGAATATCTACCCGACAACGACAAACTGGCGAGGTATTTACTTCTATTTGTTTTTCATTGGATGTGAATTTTATGCAATGTCCATCACAATGCCCGATACACAAGGTCGATTTCTAGGCAACTTCAGGGATCTTACCCAAATGTTTTTGCGTTTCAAAATGTCAAGTCCTTGCTCATATGATTGGGGTTGTTAATTAAATTCTCAAAAATATTTAATTGTTATTCGACTTCTGCTATACAACAAAATTTTGTATTATACACCACGATGAATGGGGAAATAAGCCATCTCGTGAAAGTTAATTCACTCGTCGTAAGTAAATGAATAACTATTTTTGTTGGCAGGTGGTGGTGCATGATCGAAACACTCGTATATGAAAACGGGAGTCGCTTCCAGACAAAATGTAGTCCTAACCTTCGCAGGCGAAGGGAAGTTTTTTTCCACGCGACACACTAATTAAATTTATTTTATCAATGCACTCGTAACGTTCATGAAATACCGCAATAACGGGCGTATTTAGATCGGTCGCAATACATCATTCGCATAGCAATTACCCATTACGTTAGGAATTAGTCAATTAAACTGACTTCGGTCCCTTCTTGCAATCCAGACATTCCAAAAGAATGACTTATGAGCAGGGGCAACTCGTTCTTTATCTGTCGCTGCCACCGCCGCTATAGGTAAAATATGTTCAGTCGTTTCGCCTCTGCAAACCTTGAGCCGGTTGGTGTGGAAAGTCGCGGATCGAAAAATCTACGTTTGTTATTGCACCGATTCAGTGCGGGCGAGGTAACAATTACTTTGGTGACGAATTAATAGTCATCTTTAATGGTACGCCACTGAACTGCGATAAATTGGATGTCATCAATTCGACGATTCAAACACTCCCGGTTATTAGTCCGAGGTGACGAGTATTCATAATGCAGAAGTTAAATAACTTGAAACGTGGACGTACAATTTAATCAACTCTAAATCGGGACTCGGATTAAAATACTAGCTATTATATTCATTTTTGTGTATCCGAAAGAAAGCTTTGCCTGCCGTAGCAAAATCCGTTCAGAAACTTATCGTTTTCCGGCCTTGGTCGGAAAAAAGTACCTATTACCACAGACAACATATACTAGTATATGTTGTCTGTGCTATTACTAACATTTGGTTGGTAGAACTGATTTATTGGCAGTTCCCACACTAATAAATTAGGTAAATTGTTGCAATGCTCAATTAATATTTTACCGTCGCGTCGGTGGAATAGTATATTGAAAGACAAGTGTTACAATGCGACCTATTGTAATACGATTATCTTGTGGCACGAGTGGCGACGCGAAGCGTATCCACGAGTGTCCGCAAGATAGGAGTATTACAATAAAGCATTGTAACACGCGTTTTTCATACTATTTTTTCTATTTCGGTGCTTTAATTTAATTAAAAAAATCATTATCAGAAACTATAGGGAACATTAGATTTAACATGTTTTATGTTGGGAACACTTTTTATGCCGTTAAGTTTTAGGTTGGCAGCGTAGTAAGACTGACATTTTGAAGTTCAAACATGGAAGTACCCAACGAAGTACCTACTTGTACTAATTAGGAACTGCCAACTTAAGAGATGAGTTACCAAAAAAAAAACGACTATAATCACTGTCTTTGTACAACTGTTTTCGGCCGAAAACAGTTGTACAAAATCATCATTGTGACACCGAAATAGAAAAATTCAATTTTGAACGCATTTCATCTCGGTAATAGGCCAATCAGGACTCTTAAATGCCTTTAAGTACCATAATTAGGAAATATTAAATTTCCCTTATATGCTGCCGTTTACCTAGTGCGTGCGGTTACCGATAGCTAATTGTAAGTGTATAGGAAATAAAAGTGTATCTGAAAATAGCAACTCCAGGAAGGTTACTAAAGAAAAGACTCTAATGTATATGTCGTAGTCTTTTAATGAAATCAGTCATTTCACGAAACGGCTAGCCATTTATATGAAACTGTGCACAGTGTACTTTCCAGGACCAAGCGATTGGATTCCCTTCCCATTCGAGATCGATAAATGGTATCCCTTATCGATCTAGAAGCGGAAGGAAAAATACCCCACACGTACAAATTTTCAGCGTTTCACTAAATGACTAGGCTTCGGACTAGGCGTTTCGTGAAATGACTGATTTCACTAAAAGACTACGACATATACACTATTCCAAATATTATACATATAATTTCAAGATAGGGTCTATTTCCTCAGCCCCCCTCCCCTCCTATACTTCAGGTAAAAATATTTTATTTGTTTGTGCCTCGTTTATGCAGAAATGTGCATCATAGCTTTGTTGTTGGTGTACAACCCTTAACCGAGATATTAAAGAAACAATTGGGAAGAAGGGGGGCTGAGGCATTGGTAGCCCTCCTCAGGTCTTTCACTGAACCTTGATGTTCATCTTTTGTGCTTCGTTTGTCCAGAAATGTGCACATAGTTTTTTTTTTGTCTTTTGTGCACAACCCTTAACCCGAGATATTAAAAACACGTATAAATTGTACAGATAAAGCATTTTTTTACCGAAATAGCTTAGTAAATTATTGGATTATAAGGTTGTGGCATGCAAAATGTATTGATCCCTTTGTAAGTGACTTCCGCTAATACACCGTTCTGGAGATATTTGTGTTATTATAAGTCTGATCTAACTGAACAAGTACAAATTGTGTACAAGTCTTGTGCAAATAAAGCGCATTTTTTAAAACCGGAAACAATGATTGCGTTATAAGGTAGTAACACGCTATATCTATCGATGTATTGTTTCTTGGTAGATGATTAATAGGGAGGGGTTTTTTTACACATACACATTTAAAGGTCGCCTGGTATACATTCCAAACCTACGCTATACTACTGTGTCCAAAAAGTACCCGGAATTGCGTTATAAAAATGAAAAACCTCTATTTATTCTTCTAAATATATTTAATTGCCTTTAAAGTACTCCCCCCCCCCCCCCCAATGCAATGCGCTTACGCCAGCGTTTTTTTCCAGTTCACGAAGCATCCCAAATAGTCATTTTCCAAAGTGGCCTTCAACACCATCGATTGAGTGATCTTCTTGATGTGCCAATATCACCAGCAAGGTCTCTTATTGTTAATCGACAGTCTGCAAGTACCAATTCCTTGATTTTATTGACGTGTTGGTCATCACTTGATGTGGATGGTCGCCAGGGACGCTATTCGTCCTCCACGCGTTCATCTGCCTTCATCGAACACTTTGTACCACTGAAATGTTGTTGTTTTTGATACAGCTTGATCCTCATAAGCTTTCTGCAACATTCTCAACGTTTCTGCAGCGGTTATTCCATTCAGAATAATCGCACTTCTTTGTTGAATAATTTCAGATATTGTAAAAATCAGAAAAATTCACTGTTTCTGTCGTACAAAACTAAGCGTAACTCAAACACTAATGACATTTATGACTTGAAATTTGCAAAGGTTTTTGTAACAGTGCTGCCAACATAAGAAAAAATATTCCTGCGAAAGTATTTACCCCAGTAGTTTAATTAGAAAGATTCCGGGTACTTTTTGGACACGTATTATAATGCAAGGTGAATCAAGCCCTTAGAGAAATTCTCCAAAATATTGCATTTTCCCTTTGTAATTACCTGGCTCCAACATTTTCGAGATATTCACAATTACGTTCGTCGTCGGCAGATGTGTCTCATCTAGATGTTCCACTTTCCCTTTATGAATATTCTCTTCCGACACTTTGTTTTCAAGATATTCGCTCTTAAGTTTTGACAACAATAAGAGACCTATGGTACATTTCTTTCAGACGTTTCAATCGCCCTTTGTGAGTATCCTTCTCGAGGAGGATTATGGTTGGTAAAAATTAATTGCTTTCGTTGAGACCTTTCATTGGATTTCATGAAGGATGAAATCGGTTCCACCCCCACCCCCTGATAAGGAGTCAGAAAGAAGAGCGGTCGCTGGTAGAAGGCAGTTCCTTTTGTTGAGACTTTAATTAGAACACCATTAAAATAAAATTAATTTCTACCCCCTCGCCTTTCCCCCTGGTCACCTACTGATTTTTAAAAGGAGTCGCGCAGGGAAGTTGTACTGTGTACAAACCATTCATTTCGTGTTTCATTAGAATACCATGAAAGGTAGAACGTGTGTTCACCTCCCGGACCCCTCCCCCATTTTCAAAAATTTTACTTGGTGCCGCTAAAGGTAGGTATGCAAAATCTGAGAGCAATGTATGTAAATGTTATGCACGTTTTACTATCAAAAACAGCATCTCAGGAAATAATTCATAAGAGGCTCCCCTTGAGATAGCGAAATTTGATGATCGCCTGGAAAACCTTCAAGATATAGGCTATATAGGACTCTAGGACCATTCCCCTAAAAGTAGTTCAAAACCGCCGAAGTGGATCCGGACGGGCAGACAAAACGCAAACAATAGCACATTTTTTTAATTCCTAAAAAAATTCGCTAAAAATATAAATAGCACAGAAATAGAGTTATATGCAACACACATTATTGCGTAGAGTGGTCTACGTGCTATTTAGGGCAAACGCTTTCGGGAGTTTTGGGCAGTGGGGGCGCAACTTATGATATTCAAGCGATAAAATTGGCATTACCCTTAGTGGCGTTGTTTTCAATTTTGTATGCAAATTCCATCCGTATTTTAGGTCAAAAGTAAATCCATATGTACATTTAAAACCTTAGAGAGGGGAGGTAATTAATCTCATTCCTGTCCCAGTGTTGAACTGATAACTCCGAGTCACAGTCGTAGCAGTCGTAACGAGCCACTTATAAGTTAAATCGAATTATCCATTCGGCATTTAATCGGCATTAATCTTACTACCTACAAAGCTATAAAGAGCACGAGTCGCAATGAAAAAGTAGCAGGCCGTATCAAACTCCGATCCGAGCGGCATACTATTTTAAATATCGGCATGAGGAAAATAGAACTTCCCATGTTGCCGTACATTCTGAAAACTATTATAATGTAAAATGGGAAAAAACTGAGAAAGTAAGTGAGTACATTTCCTGGATAGTTTTAGCTCTTTTTTCCTTCCTTGTAAATAATGAAGTCCCTAGAGCTATTCTTGCGTGATTAAGAGAGAGTAACCCTGAATTGAATTTGGATTTGATTGATATTTTTGTTATGAACGTTTTATTTAGATTTCTTTCTCTCCATTTCTTGCGTTTTATTTATGTTGATCGATCCTTACAGCGACACATACTTACACATAGTTTAGGCGGAAGTTTTGTTAGTTTTAATTTGCGCATTCGCTTCTCGGCTGGACCTACAAATTTTCGAGCCGTGACCAGGATTTGACCTTGGTTTAGTACACGCATTAGCAACAAATTAATAACCGGAATCAAAAGTATATAAACAAGCGATGCCATAGATAGGAGTATCTAAGAAAAATATCAGAAGTAAATCTTTTGTAGATTGTAAAATTCTGCGTCTGGAAAATCGGAGAAATGAAGGAAATCATAAATTATAATTTTTAGTAAAAATCGCTCTTGCCATGAAATTATTGACACAAAAATTCGATTCTTTCAAGGTACAAGAAACCTATTTACAATTTTGCTCGCAATTAATTAGGGGAGAAAATATTTCGATATAAAGAAATTAGCATTGAAATCCCTATGGTGCGTAAACCGTTTCACCACCCTGTATGTACTGGACGGAAGTATGAATATAGTTTGAATAATCGCACAAAACGGCATGAAATGCAAATCAAACAATTGAGTGAAATTAACCCCTAAAAAAACGTATGTCCTAGGGATCATACAATACTTACTAACTTAATACTGCTATGTGCCCCACGGTGGGCGCCAAATAAAAATGCAATGTGCAATAGCAAACGGTAACTAAAACCACCCACAAGCACCTGACCAGCTCGCTTAATTAAGTACAGGTATTAAAAAAAACCTTAAAAGAAGTCTTTTATAGTTTGTCTAGGGCACGTCCAGCTTCCATCACGACGAAAATTTCGATATTGACGTAAATTTTATTCATTTGAGAAATTCAGCAACCTTAACCGCCTCCAAAAATTCAAAGAATGAGTTAAACCTAATGTAATGCCGCGTACAAAATAGAAAAATTTAACATGAAAATTATCTCCAGGATCGTAATTTGGGGAACAAATTTATTCGACATAAATTACAATAAAATACGCTGAAAGGCACCTAAGACCAGAATAACACACACACAACACCACAAGCGATCAATTGAAAAATTAATTAAAGAAATCTTAATTGTGTCAAAAATCCAAAATTTCCAATGGTAACTGCAATTTACAATAAATGACGCACAAACACAAAACGCCAGGTGATATTGCTTTGAAACTTTACTTCTCTACTTGAATCTCGTTATAGATGACACTGATTTCCTTGTAATTACTGTAAGAAGTAGCTTTGACGATGTCTTCGGTTTCGTGATGATCCGTGATCGGTCGGGTTTCCCCCCCATACGTGCTGAAAGCCGCCGACGAGTGACGACACCGGATATAGAAGAATAGAATACTTGTTACCAACTTCCGAAAGAGAGGGTGTGTATACAGTGATTTTGGTGATATAGTTTTGCGCTGTAAGTACCTACATACAATACAATAAAAGAGTTTTATGTGTTCAGAGATGTCTGTGTTTGCATTGTTTTAATTCCTTATTACTTGCTTGTTGTGCCAAACCAAATTTGTGTGTATTAGTCCTACAATTACAATTATGGTATTAGCTCTTTAATGGTGGAGTCCCTTTAACTGATAACTTGAAAACCTTAAAGAAGCAACAAACGCTTGATAAACGCAGAACACTTTCAGCTTTCTTCTACAAACTTCACAATTAAACAAGACATAAAATCAAAGGGCGACATTTCAGCGTCCACCGGTAAAAGAGCTTGATCGAAAAGGCATCGATTAACGTTTTCCTCTTCTATTTGAAACAATTTCCCTTTCTCATTTCGGTTTTTCCTTTCTTTTCAAAATACTGCGCCCTCGAGAAAATTCACATCTGCTTACTTCGACGACAACACGTGCTCATCTTGAAACTAAGTAGCTTACGCAGCGATAAGAATGACCAGAGAAAAGCATGAGATTTTGAGGGTTTTACAAATACTATGGACATAATTTCTCGCTGAACAAATTTATTCTTCTAATAAGTAATTTAAATTCATAATTACCAAAACAAAACAATTATTTAAACAAAATCATGCATCAAATAATTAAATAATTCTGATACAACATCAACATTGCCCACTAATTCGACTAATATGAGTGTTTAATTCCAAATCCCAACCAACATTTAACGTTAACAATAAATGAAATTCACATAGAGGGTGCCCCATCGTTATTGCAGGTGCTGAAACACAACAATATATTAAGTATATAATTTACCTAATTTGAATTGGGACGTCATTTGTACTTGATTTTTACAACAGTTTCGTACCGTTACCGACAGTTTGGCAACAACTCAATTCACACAATAATCTCAACTAATGTTTAGAAAGAGACATTATTGGCATTTTTCAAGGCACAGTAGGTAATATATAAGATATTCAAAGGGACATATACCACAATTTATTTAAAAATATCAGTGTCATTTTAATCTCATCGTTTGGAGTTTAAAAACAAGATACAGACAATGATAATGACGAATATTGATGGTACAGAACCATAAAAATACAACCCTTACATTTCTGCTTACTAGGTACCTATATACATACCCGTAACTCATTCTCTGTACTCATAGACCGGGGATCGAAATTTTGTATGATTAATCTCGTCTCGACTCATACAACCTGGCTAAATTCGACAATTATAAAACTAAATTGTCTGATTGTTAAGTGAAGAATGATATAATGGTTATTTAGAATTTTATTTAGATTATCATGCGTTATTGCCTGTCGAAAACATTTGGCGCCCGTCAATGCGGACAAGTAAATTTCACCCTTATTTAGGATTGCATTAGGCAATACAATTTAAGGGTCGCGTAACTTTTTTTTGTTACGAATAAAGTATCCCGAATTGAACTGCCAGTCGCAATTTATTCGCGTAACGAATCCCCGCGTGGTGCCTACTGAAGTATAGATTGTCATCCTAAATTACGGAACAGATTAAAAAAATGCCTACATATACCTGCTGATGTTCTCACAATTTAGTGGTAATTTTCGAAACGAAATGACGATAAGTAGTTAGAAGCGAAATGGATTTAAAATCGTCAATTTTCAATATAGTTTACATACGTCTCGCATGGGAATTGGAGCAGGGGCTATAAAATGTTGTTCCCGAGGGAAACGTACTGCATTAAACATGTTTAGTAGAAGTGTTGTGTAGTAAACGAAACAATTATCGTATGGGCAATACTGTACCTATAGGTGGAAACAAATTAGATAATCGCGAAAATAATTAGTGTAGGAAAAGCTTACGAATTCGCAACGGATTAGTATTTCAGTCAATTGACACTTTGATCGGCTTATCGTCCACGAAGATTTATCTCGTATGTCCTGCAACCCTTTATTTCGAGGTCAGTACATTCTTAACGCGGATATTAGCAGTTGAATATAATCGATCAAGTGAATTCTGTAGAGTAGGGAAATGTTCGCAGTTGGTTCAGTGCACGCCTGGGGAATTGGAAAAGGACCAGTTAATCGAGGGTTGAAGTAAGAGATTAGGGTATTAGTCAATTATTTGGCGTGTTTGCCACTAGCCCCCAGTACGTACACTAGATGATATTAAATATTTTTAGAGTTACGACCCTAATACTGAGCACATGCTTAAATGTTGCTTCGTTTCAGATAATAACGAAGGAGAAATAAATTATTTAGCAAGTCCCATTTTCAAATTTGCTGCTTTACGGAAGGGTGGTTTTACAACGAAAAACGCATTTTTTCGCACGTGAATTAAATTGATTCCCTAAATTCAAGACCAGAAAACACATTCATTCGGGATCGATTTGTACTCATTTGTGTGTCAAAAGTAAAAAGATGGACTTTAATACAATTCTAACAGGTGCCGAGTACCAGTTCTTCATATCGATATATTTTAGATTAATGTAGATTTACGTTTCCCGCCAAATTTGGCATATGAACTATGTTCATTTGTGGATAGACAATGTTCGCAACATGTAAAACACATTCTCACTTTATACAGGGTCTAACGAAATAGCATGGAAGAAAAATCGGGTGGTATGGAGGGAACCAGAGCAAACATGTTTTCTCGTAGAAGGATGGAATTAACGGCTTCGCGTGTAGGTTTTGAGTATATGTACTTTCTAATTTTGTAAAAAAAAATTTCTACCCCAAGATCTGATTCCGACTCTGGGGATTTTTGAGTAGGAAAATGATGAATTCAAACTGAAAACTGGAAATACTGTCACCTGGAATTCATGGAGCAATAACACAAAAAAATTTTCAATTTCAAACCACACTGACTCATGCATTGGTTTCTCGTGTGATTGCTTTTTGGTTACCAAGTAAGGTATTGACCGACCCCTTTTCCTCACACTAACGACATTTCCAACTCCAGGATTTTGTCGATATCACTCTTCTACTAAAAACGGTTGCCATTCCTCTGTTTATCTTTAAATTTTCTCGACGCAATGAGAGATTGCATAGTTAGATGACTTGAAATAAGTTTTGCTCTATTTATTTTACTAGACCAAAACGTGCTTTGTTCCCGGTCCCATACGTAGTCGTGAATTTACTAAAAATAAAGTCCTGCAATTCCCCTTTGTTGACCTGCTCTTCGTTAGTGCCCATGTAAGAGGTCAAATTATGCGAGTGAACAATTCATTTATGCAATGTATCACTTCGTAAGGAGTAGATTTGGAGAATACCCACGTCTTCTTTGGGGATTGAAAAACCACACAAAATCTCCACCTGCATTACCTCGGACGTCATATCGTTCTTTCATACGGTCCCTGGCTCTTTCGATGTTATTAATAATAATAATAATAATAATAATATACAGCACTACTAGCTCACAAAATACTGTAATATCTCCATCAATAACCCAAGCAACCTCACAAATACAACCTCAAGAACAAAGAAACACCATAAACACAAGTAACGCAACATGCACTACAAAGACAGGTCCATCCAATAAAGTTACACTCCCTAGCACAGTTAAAAAACACAATACTCCTTCTTCTCAGAAACAACCCACTCGTATACAACCGAAACGCAAAAACCTTAACACAGACTCACAAAATACTGCAATATCTCCACCAAAAACCCAAGCAACCTCACAAATACGACCTCAGGAACAAAGAAACAACACCATAAATACAATTAAAAAACACAAAACTCCTTCTTCACAGAAGCACACCACGTTATCACAACCCACTCGTATTCAACCCAAACGCAAAGCCAAAGAAACACTTACACAATAAACTCCATTTAATAAAATTACAGGAATTATAATGATTTTTTTTGTTTTGTTTTGTTTTCCTCTTTCCTGATAGCGTTGGCTATTGTGCCCATCAATAGGTATGTTGGTAAGTACGAATTACATACTATCCCTAGATGTCCAATGTACGTGTGTGATTTTTTCTTTTAAGGACCCTACATAACTTCACCAGACAGACACAGACACTAATCGTCACTTGATTTTAATCCGTGCGATTAGTTAACCAGGCTAGACCTGAGTTCTCACAAGAAACACCGACCATAATAATAATAATAATAATAATGGTTTTTATTGGTGAAATAATGGTTCCTACACCATAACCAATGGGCACAAGGTCAGGTAAACCCGTTTATATGGTCACCTGTTCTTCCCCTTGAAACCCCCTTGTGTAAATACAAATAAATAAAGTTATTCTGCATTAGTTAAAGTTATTGGTAAAGTAAACAATTATTGACAGGCAGCTTATCGTTTGGAGATGCAACGGAAACATCGTAGTGGTTTCAATTACCTTCGCATTAACATTCGCTCTCTAATGATTCGATGTTTCTTTTGAAGACTGCAGCAGGCAGATACAGTAATTTTGTATTTTTGGGGTTGTTGCAAAATTTACAGATGTTGAATAAGAAAGATCGTTTGAATAATGATAATTTAAACATAGGAACAGATAGAAGTCCCCTGTGCCTCAAATTTAAGTGGTGCACGTCTGTACGAAAGGTAATTTTGCGGTAGAGATACGGGGGAATTTTACTGTTTAAAATTTTATGAAAAAATAAAGAAGAGTGAACTAGCCTTCTTTCCATCATATTGAGCCAGCCTAGCATTGGTAAGGTATGTGAAATCCGTTCGAACTTCCTAATTCCAAATATGAAGCGCAAGCATGAATTTTGGACACGCTGGATTCTATCACAGTCTTTGAGTAATAAGCACGGTCCATATACCTACCACGTCACAATAATTGAACCGTGATAGAACCAGTGCATCACAAAGAACATCCTTCTGCTTGATGCTAAGAATGTGACGACTAGAATACAAGCATCTTAACTGATAATAAGCCGAAGCAATAAGGTTGTCAATGTGCTTAGTAAACCTTAATTTACAATCAATAGAAATGCCGAAATTTTTTACACAATCGGCTATTGGGACAGGTTGGTTACCAATTTGCAAGATTATTTTGCCTTGAATGTGCTTTTTAAGTTTATCGCTACAAAACACGATGAAGCAAGATTTAGATGCATTTATTTTCAAAGAGTGACTATCCGATGCCTTGGCTACCCTTGCAAGATCTTCGTTGATCTTTGCCACAGAGGAATTCAATTCACTAAAAGGAAACGAATGATATAGCTGTACATCATCAGCATAGAGATGGTACTTACAATGGTTTAAACCAGACAACAAGTTAAAGGTGTAGAGAGTGTATAACAAGGGTCCAAGGATAGATCCCTGAGGAACACCCCTTGTAACAGGCACAAGATCAGAATGCACGTGATTTAAAATCACTTTCTGGCATCTACCAACGAGATAGTTTTGTATAAGGGCCACAGCCCCATCGCCCAGTCCCACAAACCTCAGTATAGCCTTAAGCACTTCATGACTAAGCAAGTCAAACACTTTTGAGTAGTCAAGGAGTACCAATACTGATATGTTTCCACAATCAGTTTCCGTAATGATATCATCGAGTACGTTGTACACTGCAGTAGCACAACTATATCCCTTACGAAAACCTGATTGAAGTACGGGTAGTATGCTACGTGAATTTAAAAATTGTCGTAATTGACTTTCCAATACTTTCTCTAGCACTTTAGATAAGGTGGGTAATATGGTGATGGGTCGAAGATCGTTATAACTTTCAGCATGTGCTTTTTTTGGAATAGGTATAACCCATCCTTCTTTCCACACAGTAGGAAATATTGAAAACTCAATGCAATAATTGACTATGTGCACTATGTGAGGCAATAAGTGCGGGGAACACAATTTCAAAATATCAATATTTATACCGTCACAACCACTAGCTTTGGATGTCATTTTATTTAAGATCTTTTCAATTAGTGTCGCATCTATTAAAGAAAATGAGAAGCTAGCTGGGTCTCTATCGTAGCAGCTATTATTATAATAATTTATAATGTCAGGATTATCACACACACTGTTAACGTGTTCAACAAAGTACTTGTTAATTTCGTTGACATCGTGCAAATTAGATGGAATAGTTTTATCGCTAGAGACGCCGTAGATGCTCATTTTCCTTAACGTCTGCCATGCGGTTTTAGCATTGTTCGATCTAAACGTAAATTCTAGATATGCTTTCTTCTCAGCTTTAATAGCAGCAGTAGTGATATTTCGTAAAGCTTTATAATAATCCCAGTGGGATATTACGTACCCTATCGTGAATTTGATCCATCTTCCGACGGAGGATGCTGACATACTCGCTATCGGTAATGCGCTCTTCAGGTTTGTATACAAACTTCAGGTCACATAGACCGGGAGGCAGCGTACATAGTAACTAAACCATAAGCGACAAAAAATCCGACAATACAGGCTGAAAGTACGTTGAAAACTAATAATAAAATCACTCGTCTGCCAGTCGTAAGTGGCAGCATTAACTTGGGGCGGCGCTGAATAGGTGACTTCTTTAGGTGATCAACTAAATTACCAAACTATTACGGTCACGGAAAAGATTTGTATCAAGAAAACCCATTTTTTCCATAGTTCTCAAATATGCTATGGCAGACGATTTCAAGTGCAGCGTTGGTAGCGAAAGACGCCCTCCAATGTAGGGAAAAACACCCCTGCACTAAACCATGAGGACCGTATAAAAATTATACATAAAAAATTCCTCTTTTTGTCACTGCTTTAAAATATACCCTGGCAGACGGTATTAAGTGTAGCTTTAATAGTGGCAGACGTCTGACTACTGAGATCTTTCAAACCATTTTTGATTCTAAACTTCTGATTCACATAGTTCCATCCACTTCAATCAAACGGACTGTAGAAACTCAGACATTTTTCGGTGGCATTCGCCCAAATAGCGCTGAACTAAACCATGAGGACCATACACAAGTCATACATCCGGTAACGCGTTACCCTGCGCGTTACACACATCAACACCCAAATTCACGAACATCTCTCGAAGATTATGAATTTCTGCGTGTTATTGGAAAAGAGACCTACTTCCATCTATACCTTGATGGTAGCGTCAATTTTACATTTCCCAAAGCAATAACAGCAATATCCATATCGGAAGCGCTAATAATGACTTTGCTACTTCTTGGTAGTTTACCAAGATGGTAAATTATTCGAGAATCTGCCTCTTAGTGGCTGCAGCACAATTCAGTTTTTACCACATCATCTTCCCTTGTCACAAATTTATAGCACATCTTCATATGTGGCAAACACAACTTTCCTTCCAAGTAAAGCGCAACAGGTCTTTTTTGCCTATGAACGGTATAAGTAATCTATAAGAGAGGCTTTGAGCTATCATTGCGAAGTGGTTTTATGAAATTTGCAGGCTGCTTCTCAGTGGAAACAGAAATTGAGTAGGATTGTAATCTTTCCTTATTTTGATCCCAACGATCATGTTCTGCGTCCTTCATGGAAGGAGTAACTATCTGTCAAAAGTAAGATGTACTTCTCTCGCTGACACAGCACAAATCTGGCCGAGGATGTGTTCAGAAAATCACTCAAAGGTTTACCGGAGATCTTTTAAAAGATGCAAAAAAAATAATCCATCGATTAAAACAACATCTACAACTGGCGATGGACTAGGAGCACTTGAAGAAATCATACTTCCGAAAAAGTTTCAGCAAAACAAACTTGTTGATTTTAATCATCGATCCATCAATGTTGCATAGAGACAAACGGAACTGGAGTCAGAGGATAGTTTAGAACGAGCTGAAGATCTATATTCTTTTCTCTTCAAGTTTTCTGTTTCTCAGTCTGAGAAGAATTCAAGAAATACCGACAATCTTATCGCGAAATAAACAATTTATTATTTTCCCTAATTTAATTCGTTTGGTAACTCCAAGCAGTGCGTAAATCTATAGCTATCTCTGTTCGTTGTGCTCTCGCGCGTTTATCTCTCACACGCTCGCACTCGCTGGGATTTACTATACCATTGTTTAAATAAAGTATTTAAACAATGACTATACCTAAATTTTTTAACTTCTAAGACGTCTGCCACTATTAAAGCTACACTTAATATCGTCTGCCAGGATATATTTTAAAGTAGTGACAAAAAGAGGAATTTTTTATGTATAATTTTTATACGGTCCTCATGGTTTAGTTCAGGGGTGTTTTTCCCTACATTGGAGGGCGTCTTTCGCTACCAACGCTGCACTTCAAATCGTCTGCCATAGCATATTTGAAAACTATGGAAAAAATGGGATTTCTTGATACAAATCTTTTCCGTGACCCTTATAGTTTGGTAATTTAGTTGATCACCTAAAGAGGTCACCTATTCAGCGCCGCCCCAAGTTAATGCTGCCACTTACGACTGGCAGACGAGTGATTTTATTATTAGTTTTCAACGTACTTTCAGCCTGTATTGTCGAATTTTTTGTCACTTATGGTTTAGTTACTATGTACGCTGGCCTCCCGGTCTAACATGGAAGCCTTATTTCTCGAAATAGAAATTTGAAAAAGTCTGTGCGATAGTTTGATGCACCGAAGAGCAATAAGCCATAAGTAATAATGATAATTGCTGATCCCAGTCTCGTTGATGGCGAGAGACAACTTTTGAGAGATGTCTATTAATTGTTCTGCTCATTCTTTCCGCCATTCCATCGAATTGTGGGTGAAATAGAGTTTTCCTGATTTTTCGGATACCCATCGTCCTGGAATAACACAAACACAAAATTCCTGCCTTGGTCCGAATGAATTTCATGCGGAGCTTCCAATCGACAGATCCATTCTCTCACAAGAACGTCCGCGACGATAACCGCTTTTTGGTTTGGCAAAGCATAGGGTTTCACCCATCTGTTGAAATGGTCCATCACAACCACATTCTGCTCGTTTCCTCCATGAGTTTCTGCGAATGGTCCAAATATGTTTATTGCAGTCTGTTAAGGAACTTCCAACATTGTATTGTTACATGGGTGATTACGGGCGTCGTTGCGGATCATTACTTGCAACGCAAGCAACACGCTTGCGACACCATTCTGCTACATCATCATTGAGAAAGTTCTCTTAACTCCAAGTGCTCACCTGCCGTCCCATCATCTAGCTCTTTCCACACTCCTGTAACTTTCTTTCTAGGAACTAAGAGCTGATTTCATTCTTCGCGACCATCTTCGTTTTTTAGGGTTGTCCCTAATAATGGAATCCCATTGTGCCAAATAAGATTTGAGAGACAATGCAACCAGGTTCTCCAGCTGCTTTCCATTTCAGGAACAATTTTAAGCCAGGATCTTCTTGTTGTTCTTTAGCTAGTTCCGTGGGTCGCCATTTTCATCTATCACCTGAGTTCTTTGGACCAACTAGTTTTTATCCTCGGTTTGTCGACAATGCCCACAAATTTTTTGAAAGAGCATCAGCATTTTCGTGACGAATTCCTGCTCCTGCTGTGGGATATCAAAGTCGTACTCTAGCAGGTGTTCGATCCATCTTGCTACCTGCCCTTCGAGATTCTTGAATTGCAGTAACTGTTTCAAAGCGGCATGATGGGTCCTTAGCAAGAATTTTCTTCCGTGTTTATCTTTTGGAACAGACTAATCTTGGATCGCTATTGTATTTGTCGGGTCAAAAGAGATTCTCCTCAAATATCGCACGAGGCGTCGGAAGAAATTGTACTTTTTGGGGCTTCTCTCCGAGTCGCTGGAATAGGTACGTCTTTAAGGTTCTTAATGTGATCCTTGAAAGTTTGTCAATTACGATGATATCATCCGAATAAACCAGACCAAGTCTTCCAGGACATTAAAAACCGATTCCATTATTCGCTCAAAAGTGATTGGGGCATTGCACAATCCGAATGGCATTGGGATGAATTGCCATACTCCTGATCCAAGGGTAAAGGCCGTCTTTTCTTTATGACGCTAACTCCACTTGCCAATAAATCTAACGTTGTGAATATAATCATTATCAATTGCTTTGCTACAAATATTCCTCGTCCGATCTTTGACAATTCTTCATCTTCCAGTTTAAATACTCCCTGTTTGAGATCAAGTTGAAAACCATAGCTGCCCATAATGTCTGCTACTCGGGGCTTGCGGATACGGAACCTGCTTAGTTTTTCCGACGAATCAGTACATGGTTTGCTACCTTTCTCAATATCTCGTTAATTGTAGTAAATCTGTTTCTTTTGTCGCGGTGCGGACTTATGCGTGTGATTGGTGTATTGATAGTTTCGTGCTTCAATTTTTAGTGCTATGGTCAAAGCAATGACTTCGGACGAGAACATTTCACTGCCTGCTGAGTGCTGAATATCAGATCAGTATCCCGGATTCCTACAACGAATTGTTCGGTGGAAATTTGTTCTAGCACACCCTGGGGGGCACCAGGAGAACTATATATATCTCATAATCTTGCAAAGGCTCCCCGGGTCTACGTACACGAGCTTTTAGTTGTGTCCGAAGTACTGGCCCCTTATGGGCTTCAACTGAATATCGATTTTCTCGGTTAGCAAACGAAAGTTTTCCTTTTTGTCATCTCTCAGCAGTTGAAAGAAGTGCAGCTTCGCCTTGGTGAAGTCACTAACGCCAAACTCAGCTGTGTCGCCCATTTATTTGCTTTTGCTTTCTTCGAACCTTCTCTCGGTATTTCTGGATCGTTCTTCTAATTTGTCGTCCAATTTAAGTAAGTTCCATCTTTTGTAAATTTGCTTCTAATTGTCCTTTCAAATTTTTTGCATTTCCTTCTAGCTGTGTTTTTAACTTTCGCAGGTTGACTGATTCCGTGGCAAAAAAACAAGTCTTTAAAACTTTTAAGCGACTTTATTGATCCTTAAAGGTATTTACCTAAGCGCCTTCATGGGTCTCCAAGAATATTCAACGAAACTACACGAATGATAAATAAATCGCCTAATTTAATGAAAACAAACTCACGAAGAACTTGAAATGAACTTGAAAGGAATTTCATAGAAACTTGGAAGGAATTTGAGAACACTTGGAATGAACTTGAGAATTTTACGGAACCTTGAGCTGGAAAAGAACCTGACATTTATACCTCTACGGCACTGGCAAAAAAATGTAATATGACAATTAATTTTATTTTACCCACGGCTAGCTCAGTAATGAAAATGTGTTCTAAACCCCTTGCCTTGCGGAAGTTTAACCCTTTATCTCCTCTTAAAACATGAAATTCAGAATCTCCAATCCGGTGGGGGGATTGATAAAACCAGAACTTTCAAGTAAAATGGGTCGGATTAGTGACTCTGGTGGGCTGGTTCTGGCCCCTGGGGCCGTAGTTTGGGTACCCCTGACTTAGTTGATTGGCTTTATTAATAAAAACAAAGGCTATCAGTTTTCATTTTTCTTTACACGTTCCTGGATGTAAAATACTGCTTTGATTCATAAAAAATACAAACAATGCAATGCCTATCTCTTGACCACGTGTCCATGTCCATGCTAAATTTGGTCCCTATCTAAAACTCATCTTTATCACGTAATATGGTACAAACTATACTCACACCTCTAAATGCCAAATTTTAATTCAACCAATAGAATGGTATCCCTGAAATTAAATGCACATTTTCCGAACAATGAAACAAAATATCCAAAACTCTTTTATTTGTTATTTGGATTCGATTCTTATTATAACAAAATCTGTTTTATGCAAATAATTTTTACGGGTCGATTCCTTTAGGAATCTCAAAATTATTTCAAACAAACTTAATATGCAAATGCACATCTTTAGTTTGCATACGCATGCACAATGTGTTACCCAATGACGTCACTTATCTTTAAGGAACTTGTTTTTAAGCAGCCGACACTGTCAGCGATTCGAAAAAAACTTCTTTGCCTATATCACCATGGGCGTGGCCAGGGGGTTATATTGGGGCTGTAACCCCCCTCCCCGAATAGATGCACGCGGAGAGCCGTTATCTTGAATATCTTTACCAATTCACATCTTTCGATAACCTACGCACATCGTCAGCTTCTCCAAGTATATCACAATGAGTTTAATGTCAGTTTGTTTAATTTCCTTTCTTATTTGAAAATCAATTCTACGACTCGAAAATGTTCCTTCACGTATATTATACCACTCGTAAATAAAAGTCCTTGCTACGAATTAGGCTGCTAAACAGTTTTTCTTCGTCTCGGAATTTACTATAGTTCGGTTATTCGCACGCATATAGAATTGATTATTTATTTATTACTATTCGGATAGATTTCACTCACTAATTTCCCGTTACGCTTCTCCAATTCCGCAATTTCTCGCAACGCGGCTAAACATTGTTTCACACACCGGTATATACGAGTATACGCGGCCCTTGAAGTTAAACGAAGACCTTCTTTTTTTTTTACTCGAAATAAACCAAGAATAATAGATAGCGTACCCAAATTGATAAGTGCTCTTTCGCGAAAAACAGCCTATAATCATCGCTCTCACATTTCTCTCGCTATTTAAATCTCGGCCTTTAGAAAATCCGAAACGGGCCCTTTTTTCTAAACGAAATGACCTCGCCGCCAGTCAATCCGCATTTTGGTTTTTTTACTCGGGTCAAATGGAATGAAACCAACGTTTAGGTCGTGGCAACAGCGCTCGCTTTCGCCAATACGTTTCTTGATATCGCTTGTCAACGCCAGACTTACTTTAGTTTAAGTTTACTATGAGGCGCGGTGCGCCTGTGGAAATTTCCCTATGTTTAACAAAATACAAATTCAAAACCAAATTTTTGAAACGGGTAAGTCGCCACCTGTTACAACATGTAAGGGAATTTAAGAACCTAAAGATAAACGTATAGAGATCTTCAGTGGAACTTAAAGACGCCTCGATAAAAATTAAGCGTAAAGAGAATTTGCGAACTTTAGATAACAAGACAATCTAAGAAGAATTTGTAGAAATGAGACTTTGACAGATAAGGAAATTAAGAGAAACTGGGAATATGGAGAGAGTTTAAGAATTTGATGGGTAGGTAATTAGGATAACAAAAAGGGAACTTCAAAAACATTTGAGAGAAACTTGAGAGGATCACTTGTAACAAGATTGGGAGACATTTAATTTAAGGAATTTATACCTCGAGATGTTTACGCATCCATAATTTTGTTTTTCGGCTGGTCCGATAGTCTACTTATCTGAAAAACAATTGCGACTTTTCTTACACGAATCCGTAAGGACGTGTAGGTATATTCCAAATTTCGAAGCGATCAGAGGATCAGACGTTTCTAAACAAGGCTATCGTGCACACGGACAAAACACACAGACGGACGGACAGACATATAGCAATACAGAATTATAAACAATTTCGAGGATCGTTAATAAGTGGACGACTATCTCATTCCGTGAAAATCTAACATGATGTCCATAAGAAATAATCAAGTGGTAGCCAGAAGCTTCTACATCTAGGTAAGTATATAGTGTGTTACGGAAATTCTGATAACAGATTTAGACTCTCCGAATACAGTGCCCATAGAAGGTGCTAACGGGAGTCATCCATTTCTTATAGTCACAAAAAGTGGCAATTTTGCCCCATTTAACCTATTCTGTTTCTCTCACCGTTGCGGAAATTTAAATGGCGAGCCACGAATTTGAGCCACTCTGTACATATCCAAAATCTGACGAGGCGTTATTTCGGAAAATTGCCAACGTACGTACCTACGATGCAGTGTAGGTTAAATTGGGGCAAAGTTACCCCTTTTTGCGACCAAAACAACATGTTTGAAATTTTTGAAAAATCTTTGAAAATGTCAAATTTCGGTTTTCTTCCCTAGCTTAAACGGTCGGAAATGAACTGTTCCCGTTAGCACGTTTTATGGTCACTTTTTGAATCTGAATCTGTTATCAGAATTTCCATAACCCGCAAGATGTACAGGCTACTACTTTCTTATTTGTTATAGACGCCGTATTGGATTTTTACAGAATGAGATAGAGGATAAAAAAAAGATATTGACGTGTCCTACTCTATACTTTTACATACATTTATATACAAGAAAAATTTAAAAACGAATGCTTTACACGGGTATAACTAGATTGGATTTTGAAATGTTTCTTGGTATAAATGTAGGTATGTAAAAGTTTAGAGTTATTCTTCTTTTTTTATCGTCTATCTTATTCCGTAAAAATACAATAATATGGCGCTCATAAGAAATAAGAAAGTTGTGGCCTGTAGCTTCAACATCTAGGGAGTTATGGAAATTCTGATAACAGATCCAGATTCTCCGAAAAAAAGTGCCATCACACACAAAAAACAAATCATTTCAATGAAGCAAATTTTGCGTTGACCGAAGCACATATATGTTTGGATAGGGCCAACTACATGTATATTTCAGTCTAAGTGACAATATATTTAGGCTATTACGCAAATTTTTATTAACCCAGACACAAATCAAATTGATTTAACAATTAATTTGATTTAAGTGAAAAACCTATTTTTTCTGCTAACCTTGCAATTTATTTGGTTTAAATACATTGCGCCTAAATTGAAAGTATCGACGTGTTTGAATTAAAAACCATATTCTAGATCAAAATTTAAAAATATTTAAGCCAAATATATCATGCCTGACTAAACTAAACTTAAACATTGTTCAAGCCATACTTTGAATTGAAGCAATTATTAAATATTTATCCCAAAAGCTACATATTTCTTATTCGAAATGCGTACAGTTGAGACTAAATAATATTTTGGTGACGCAAATATACTATTCTTTGATTTTAATATTGTGCTGTTAAGGGAAATTTCCGTAATATTATCCA
This sequence comes from Photinus pyralis, assembly GCF_008802855.1. Classification (NCBI taxonomy): domain Eukaryota; kingdom Metazoa; phylum Arthropoda; class Insecta; order Coleoptera; family Lampyridae; genus Photinus; species Photinus pyralis. The sequence goes on along the minus strand of NW_022170511.1, from coordinate 15,468,703 downwards.
CAATATCAAAAATTAAATATACCTATAATAAAAATGCAATATGGATATAATTCATTTATTTAGAACTTTTTAGAAACAACTCAGAACACAGTCATAACGTACGGGGTTTTTGGTATCTAGAGGGCCAAAATCGTAATTTTTAAGATTTTTATTTACATACAACCTTTTATTTTGGTTCTCCATAGTTACCGGGCACCCTATGTAGGTACAAGAAATAGATATAAGTATAAAAGCTTAAAAATATAAAATTCCACATATGATGAAGGAATAAGAACTTACAAATAATTTTCTCTCAGAAGTACACCTACATAAAAACGGCAGGTAACTTAAAAATATAAAACCAAACTAAAACACTCAGGGTGAAACGCGCTATCTACGCACTTGCAAGAAATTTTTTCGGTGTCGCAACGCAAAACTTGGAACGTGTGAAGAGCAACCGAGTCGAATTTTACGACATGTTTTTATTGGAGGGGGAAATATTTATGCACCCATGCGATTGAAATGAATTCATTTCATTCGAGAGATTTATTTAGTGACTTAGCTCAAAACGTCAAGTTTTTATATTAAATACAGGAAAAGTTAAATTCATGCACTGGTTTATTATGTTACACAAATGAATTCTTTTCTAAACTACATGTTTAAGCGAATTGTATGGATATTTATGTGAAACTCCTCACAGCAAATTGCTTGAGTTGAGTCAAATATAATATTTTTGAATCAAAGTTAATCCAAGTCAAATATTTTGTGACGAAACATTAATTACATCGATTTATTTGAGTCAAAATAATTATTTTTGATTTAAATCTAATTTGATTATTTTAAAATAGTCTTTACTTCTTTTAAAGAAATACGGGTCAAATACATGATGAATTTGTCGTTAAAGTACGATTTTTTTCTGTGCAGGAGTGTTAGAAGATGATAACGGAAACCGTTCATTCCTGAGTCTTTGAGCTACAGAAAATGACAACGAAGTATGACATTTTCAGATTTTCGGTGATATTTCAGTTATATTTTCAGAGATTTGTCAAAAACTTTAAATGCGTTTTTTTAGACAACGTTGCCCCTACTTAACCTACAGCTAGTGTATCTCTCACCGTTACGAGGATCCCAGTGGTGAGCCACGAGTTTGAACATACCTACAGACTGAAAAAATTGTTATTCCTTAAAAGATGATGATCTAAAATGTCTACATTTGATGAAGTTCTGATATGTCAAAAAAACGGTGATCGCAATACCTACCTACCTACCTAGCTCAAGGTAGGAAGCTAAAAACAAAGAAAAACGAAACAATTTCTTATGCAAAATCAAATAACCTTGCAAATACCTACCTACGTAAATTCCACTTTGTGGTGCAAGGTCATGCCTTTTGATTTCCCCGGCATTTTCGAGTTTAATTTTATACAATTCATGTCATCTCAAAATAGGTACACAAACGAAGGAAAAAAAGATGATTGATAGTAACAGAAGAGTTTTAAAATTAATTTGAAATTGGATGATGATCACTGTACCTATACCATTTCTTCAGCACTTTTGAGACTTAAATTTGTCACACCTATTTTGCAGTTTTTTTGCCACCTAAACATACTGCACATTTGTTCATAGCAGCCTTGGCATTATATAGTGTGTTCTCATTTCTCTATCCTACTATATTAGTACCTATAACTCAATTATTACAAAACAGAGGAAAGTAGACTATTAGGTAGTTACCTATATAGGAAGGTGAGGGTAGGTATAGTCGCGAAACACCCGAGAGTTGTTTTTAATGGACCTCCTACATTTTAAGAAACGTTTTCTGTACCTACCTATATTTATACCTAGGTAAATAAAATATACTCGTATACTACACTTTGGTGCATTCCCTCAAGCTTTATTAATTTGAATATAGGTAGGTGTACCTACTCAGCAATTAAATTTTAGATTATGAACACCTATAGGTATAGGTAAGTCGGTATGGGTATATAAATAACTAATTACCAATTTAATTAATTAACAATTAATTGAGAAACGGAATAAGGGACCGAAATGGAATTTTCGGTTCATTAAGCAGTCGTTTCTGCTCGGGTTACGTCATTAGTTGCACCAAACAATTGTACGTCAGAACAAAACTTTTCCAGTTTCATAACCCTCTATTAGCACCAAGATAATTACTTCGTTAGTAAAATTCTTGCCAACTACGCTCCTCCAGACGAAGGAAGAGTCGGTCTATCCTTTAGACGACTTAAATTTAATTAAGACGCCGGGTAAATTGTTGACTGATGTTCTTTACTTTTTAATGATAGAAAATAGCTGAATTTATGCGTCTGTCTGTTAGGGAGAGAGAATACACGAGTGTCCTTAACTCTTTTTAAAAATTCACTTGTTTAATTCTGTTCGTGACCACCATTACGATTTCTTATTCAGTGCGATGATGCATCAAAGGAAAAATTTTTAATTAGATGTAATGAGTGGGCTGTTTTAATAAAGAAAGGAAACATGTTTACTTTAGATAGCTTTAAATTTTTAATTGGTAGTAAGGCCTTTTATGTCCCCAACACCAGCCATACAGTTTCATCGTGCACCTATTACTGAAAAGCTTCTTAATCATGGCGTATAACGTACACATCACACATCAACAAGTAAAGAAAGAAAATCAAAGTACCACACAGCGTGAATGCAAGTACAACCCACTAATTATTTGAAGAGTGCAGTTTCATGAAACGCAGAATGCATCCACAGTTGTTTGTAGTAGTTTTAAGCTTTGTCGATTGGGTTCGCTGGTGTTCCCTCGCTATTGGACGATACCGCAACGCCTACCCTTAATGGCTGACATTTATAGAGAATGTGTGAATGAAACCATTTTTTTCGAATATGGAATGCGTGTCATAATAACAGATTACCGTCAATCAAACCGTATACTATTGTGTTTAACGAGTTAAAAGTGATAAATGCCTTGTCATTAGATTTGACAGACGAATTAATAGCGCGCGTTCCCGATTAAATGATCAGTTAAAGAAAATATCCGTTTGAATTTGTGGCTGCATTGCGCTTGCGCTTGTCGCATTTTTGAAAACAATCTTCCTAATTTTTACATATTTGGTATTTATGTAGGTACAACTAAAGAACCATACTAAATTGTATAGATTTACAACCAAAGCGTAAAGGTAACAAGGAAAGATAGGTAGGTATAGCGTAGGTACCTATGTACCTAAGTACCTATATAGGTCTCCACCTATTATATACCTTGCATTATACCATGTACCTTGCTATATTTATTGAGGTTAATTAGTGTAGGTCCTTAATTTTATATGCGGACGAATCACATAAGTTTTAGGTATCAAAGCTATAATCGTACCTAAGTACCTATCTACCTACACTATTGGCACACTAAATTTTTAAGAAACAGTTTACAAGCAAAAGTTACCCAACGGTACCAAAGGTCGAACTGTTTATATTCATAGTTAAGTACTTACCTATAGGTACACTTTTTATATGCCTTGTACTATGCGATCAAAAGTGAGTTGCTGTCGAGTCACCTTTGGAATTTTTGTTTACATGGGAAATCGTACTTAACTTAAACTTCCAAAGGCGACTCGACAGCAACTCATTATTGATCGCCCGTTATCTATGTAGGTTTAGGTACCTACCTACTCATTGATGTGCCACAAGTAGGTATACCCTCTTGTGATGTTACCTGATTTACTATTCTAATTTTTCTCTTTCATGCTAATCTGTTTTGCGCTAATACTCCAACCTCCCTCCAACTTACCTATCCCTCTCCGTTCGACTGTCTGTTTCACTTGTTCTACCCAATTTGTTTATGGTCTTCGTCTTTCGTCCATACTTGATGGCTTCGGTATATTTTGATAAATTTGCATTTTGATCTTTTTAGTAATTTCATTTTTTCCAAAGAATGTAGTTTCAAGCATGGCATGTTGTACCTATACCTATACTCTTCTCACTTTTCCTATTCTCGCGTTTATTTCTTCGTTTAGTTTACCATTCCCAGATATTCGTATAACTTTTGAGCTGTTCGAGTATTTGTCCATTAATTCTTTTCATGCGCCTATTCCTTTCATTTGCCATTATCCTCTTACTTTTGCTTATGTTTATTTATATATTTATTACATTTTTTATTTTTTTTTAGCTTGAGAGATTCCACCCTCCATCTCTCTACAACTCATACGATGATGTACCTATTCTACACATTTTTGAGAGCTGCATGGCAACGACGCAATTTTTGGAGGGGAAAAGCTGTCTGCGTCATTTGGAGAGCACCAACGTTCGTTACGTTTGGCATTTTGTTTGTTGCTATTTAATACCTACAGTTAATCTTTGCATTTCTTTATAATTTGTTTGTGTTTTGTATATATGCAACATTTTATATTTTTTGTGAGTTGTAATCTTATGTGTACTTACCTATGTATGGGACATACCGTTAACAGTTATTTTTTTCAAATCTTTTTCATTTTTTATGTAAATGTTATACAATTTATGTTTATGTTTTGGTCTTTGATTACATGATCTTGACCACAAGCCAATGTTCATATAAGCATTGATAATTTTTTGAATTATGTAGAAGTTATCGAATTATTTGATGTGTGTACTGACTTGCTGTTTGTAAAATAGGTAACATTTTATTGGTAGCAAATAACTGTAACCACATTAGTTACGACACTTAATGCCGGAACTGACTAAGACTCTCAACTGTAGGCTTGATTTTCCGAGACGAATGGCAAGTTACCTATCTCGAGTGCGAGATCCTGCTAAGAAAAACTTTTTGGTCTAGAATCTACGTGCGATTCACAGATTTCCACATATTTGGTCATTAGTTTGATTTAACCAGCAAGGCTATGCCATGTAATGTTCCAGCTTGCTTTTAACAGAAGAGTTTTATTACACCAAAGATGAGTCACCTGTTGTACAGCTACTTTCTTTTGTTACCTGTTTGTAACCCAACCACTTCTTTGTTTTGCAACTTGTTTTTAAATTGTATATGCTATCATGTTCTGTATGTAGGTATGTAATTTATATTTAGCATATATTTAGCAACAGATTATTTTATACATTGACAACATTTTCATTATTGCTCATTCGAGATTGATCAAAATGCAATGACATTCAAAATACGAATTATATTATTACGCCATTATATTGTTTCATTTTGTGTTCCTTCCCTATGGCACCTTGGGTCATAGCGTTGGGTTGGTTACAGATAACGTAAGGGGTGCTGCCTTAGATATTTGATCACGTGCCACTTTTCGATTTCAAATTTAAGCGGAATCTGTTTAGCTTTTGGAGAGAATAACCATTCCGGTGGGTACATTTCGTGTTGATTTTATTTCCTTCTTCTTGTAGTGTGAAGTTAGCGTAGAGTCTGGGAGCTAGAATACCCCATTGTTTCAGACCCGCTTTGGACCCTCCTGACTCGTCATTGTGTGATCTTATTTTGTTTTTAATGTTTTTATACAAATATTGTACTAGTGTTATCATCTCTTTTTGTATTCTTCTTCCTCTTAGGCTTTCCCACACGTTTCTTCTTCTCACTTGATCAAAGGATTTTTGCAAACCAACGAAGCATATTTTTTTGTTTTCACTCAGTATAGTTGGTGACTTATTTATCTCATAGTAAATATTAGTTCTTGTGCCTCTACTTTTTCGAAAGCTTTGAGCTCGGTTTTGAGGTTGTTAAGGTTTGATACGCCATAGCATTCTTTGGTTGTTTTTATGATATTAACTTAAATATCCCTTTTTTTTAGTTCTTCTTACTGTTAAGGTTTTTTTTTTAATTTCTGTAGAAGTGATGGTTTCCAGGAAACCTTTAAAATCGTTACTTTTCGTCGGAGCCGGAGATGGAAATTTGAAAATGTTTAGTGGAGGTAAAGCACATTTTCTAAATTCATTTTTGGACCTAGTCAACGAGTGATATGGGTCTCGGTGATATGGAAAAACCGTTTTGACTATACAAATCTGTACTAATTTCTGCTAAATTGACCTTTTTTGTCATTTGACAGATCTTTTTTTCCTTAAGCGTTATTTCCAAAAGATTAAATTAAAGATGTCAAGATGAGGAGACATGCTGAAATAGGTAGTGATCACTATTTGGCACAGATGCTAGCTAGGTAGGTATAACTCAAACAGCGAAAGTTGATTCAATCAAGAGAAAAAACATAAAAAGAAAAAATCAAATGTCACAAGCTAAAAATAAGAAGAAATAAGAGAAACATTTCCGGAGAAATTAAGAGCTATATACCTTTTTTTACAACTATCAAAAAACCTGTCATTTTTTGACGAATTTCGAAGCTCGAAGTACTAGATGTCATCAATAGTGAAAAAATAACTATTTTGAAAATATCCCATTAAATATGAGAGCTTTTAAAAAACGTGCCTTTCGCCCATAAAAATTGTTAAATTCAAAGAGCGTTGTCAGATGTATATGTATCTAATAGCAAAATTGAAGCTGTTTCTAAAAGGCCTTCTTCCATATTATCTATGTATAATATTTACCTCTTACAATGAAGCGTTCAAATTTTGTGTCTTGTTCATACACACATGATCTGCTCTGAGAATATACACTGTGTCCAAGATAAGGATGTGTCCATCATGGGGATTTCGGAAACCATAGAAGATACAAACATACATGGTCAAATTAAGGAAGTTAAAGAACTATGAACTATGATAAAAGAAAAACATAGTCCATGGCTACTTAGACTAAAAACTCGTCAAAACAGAATCTTTATAATTAATTTTTTCGCGTACAAAAGAAGGGTAGAATAATCGTTTCACATGATTTAGATGCAGAATTTATATCTCTATAACTTTTATTTGAAGTATTTTTGCATAAAATAATTAGGAAACGTTTGCGCAAAGAAAAAGTAATTTCCCATGTTAAACGCCTATGTTCCACTTTTCGATTTACACCCTGTACAAACCACCAATAAAAGCAAAAATACGAACCAATGACAGAAATAGCATTTTTCTATCGTTATTTAATTATTCTCCAGTTTAGAATGAGGTTTATTAATTTTTCGTGTCATGACATTCCTTTACTCTCTTAAGTAAGTACGTAATAACTTAGGCGAAAGTACCAGTGGCATATTTCCGTTAATGTACAAAACCGATCTGGAATGTAAGGCCGTTGTACGTTTTACAATTCAATTTTTATTTTGTAATTTGAAAATAACTGTATATAGATGATGCATCTGTATATTAAGAACCGGAAAAACGCAATTTGGCTTCTGTATCTATACCTAATTATAAATTCAAATCTACAGTGAAATTCATTAAGAAGTAGACATAGGGATATGCGTGTATTGTTTTCCCTATGTCTACTTTTAAATGACAAAATCTCTTCCAACCTACCAACTAACCTATCCAAAAGGCAAGGCTATTGACAGAAAGATATGGATTCTGTTAGCAAGGTACGTTATCCTTTTCCTGAAACAGTGAAAAGGAGCATAACATTTAGTACATCATTTGCATTAGGCGTTTGGAATGCACTAAGCATTGCAAAATCCAGAATGGCAGAGCAGAATGCGTGTGCATGAATTATTTTGCTTGCATAAAATTTGACGGAAGAGATTTTGTTATTTAACAGTAGATATAGGGCAAAGCAATATACGCAAATATCTATGTCTACTGCTTAATGATTAGTGTATAAATAGTGGTTATTCAAAATTACTTGAATTTAATTCTTTTATAAGAACTTAACCGAATTCGGTGTGGTTGGAATCAGTGGCGGCGCGTAGTGGTGTGTCTTGGGGGTGCACAATTTAAAAATGGGGCCACGGGCAATAAGTCGGAGGCGAAAATTTTTTGTGTCACCGCAACACGAAGTTTTTTGGTCCTATTAAATGGCATAAAAAATCTTATTGATGAGACCTCTAAATACTCCAGGGTTTATTGAATTTTCTCGTTTTGTCAATGGCTGCGGAGAGCAAGTTCCAAAGCACCACAAAATTTTATACGGTCTATAATTTTGGATAAAACATACCTGTTCTTTTTTACTTCCTCATTACGTTTTTCGATACTCAAACGGTATGCACTATTTAACTGTTGCCGTCTTGCTTACCTAATAAATTAAATCTCAATTTAGCAGATATATGATGTGCCTTTGAAGATTGGTATTTTTAAATTTTTTCGGATAAATGCCTAAGTCTGTAACGCCTTTATTTGTCCGTTCTGATGCCTCATCACCGAGCTCATCACCAAACAACAAATACGGAAAACAATAGACTATTGTTAAAGGTACAACCGCATAACCAGTCAGTTTTTTCATACATGTCTATTTTAAACGATCGTTTATAATCCCGACTTCCTTTATTGATTTTCGATATTTCCAAACTCGGTTATGGGCGACCCGCATTTTTTATTTTAATTTGATCTTCTAATTTTAGTAAATTAAATTTAATAATTGTCTTTAAATAATGAACGGTAACGTCGCAACGTTACTTGTTAAAACCGAAACGATCAACAAGCCCTACTTCGTAGTCCGGCGAATACTGGTTCACAATGAGAGTGTGCTCTTGCTATACTTTACAACTTGGACCATCGCGGGGCGCACGGGGAAAGGGACGTAGCGTTTGGACGACTCAAGAGATCGTAGCTAATCGTGCACTGCACGGGAAGGCGGAATGGGAATACCTAATTCTTAATACAAGTTCAGCGGTGTGTCAGCGTACCCGTTAAGGTTTTGCATTTCAGATAAGATAAGTGAACTATTTTTATTGCGAGATACGAACGTGCAAGAATGTTAAATACATAAATAGAATTGTTATTGTTTTCGTTTTTTTAAAATGATTTTTGGGAGTGCACGTCCTCATGTGCACTTACTGAGAAACCGCCACTGGTTGGAATTTGTCTCAGGTTTTTACTTGTTTGCGCAACGTTTCAAATTTAAAAGTAAACATTTTATAATTAAATTTTTAAAAATAAAAGAGGGGGGATTAACTAAATTGGTAGATGCCTAAAGAATATTCGTCCTGGAAACGTTGTACAGGGTGTTTAAAATTCGTGACTCCCCATTGGGATTATTATTATTATTATTATTATTATTATCCCTCTCTTGTTTTGGGCCCTCAACAGGCATGCGCCCAATTACAGAGTGACCCGCATAATGCTATTTAGAGGTGCCTCTGCAGAAGTTGGTCTATACTACTCCGGTATTTACCTTACGAATTAGGAAAACTGCAGGAAAACCTAATTCGGAGTAGCCGGTAGAATACTCGGAACTGGTCTAAGGTAATTTCCATCTCCGCCACAGATGAAAAATTCACCTCAACCCAGGTTCGAACACCCGACCTCCGGATTTATAACCCAATGCTCGTAACGATGAGAGATAGGTACAGGTGTAGGGTAAATGGTCCCTTTTTGTGACTAAAAAACCGCATTTGAAATTTTGGAAAAATCTTTTAAAAAAATAACTGAGATACTTACCGTTTTCAAATGGACGGTTCCCGTTAACATATTCTATGGGCACTTTTTTTCGAAGAATCTGACATACCGGAATTTCCATAACACGCTAGATGCAGAAGCTGCAGCTTACTACTTTCTTATTTCTTATAAACCCCATATTGGATTTTTTACGGAATATGAGATAGAGGATAAGAAAAGGAATTCATTTGAATGCATTACCACGATAACCATGTTGATTCAGCAAGATCTAGTTACCCGTGGATGTTTTGTTGATAAATGAATGGAAAACATTTGAATTTGAAATTTATGTGTAGAGTGTGACACGTCATCACTTTTTCTATTCTTGTCCTCTGTCCCAAAAATCCCATATGACGCCCATAAGAAATAAAAAGTAGTAGCCTGTAACTTTTACATCTAGAGTGTTATGGAAATGTTGATAACAGATTCTCCGAAAAAAAAGGGCGCATAGAAGATAATATCACAGTTATTTTCAAAGATTTTTCAAAACTTTCCAATGCGTTTTTTTAGTCATCAAAGCTGGCAACTTTGCCCCCATTTAACCTACCTACACTGTATATCTCACCGTTATTGAGATCCCAATGGTGAGCTACGTACTTGAACTACCCTGGAGCTGTGGATAGGTACGAAACTCAATCTATTTCTGTTCGGCAGTGCAATAGATAAGAGGTGGTACCTACCAAAAGGAGCGGATGATAAGATATAAAAATCTACAACATTGTAAAATACGGGAACATTTTGTCTAGGGCCGTCCCGCCGCATTTGCGAATATATATCAGAGAACTATATTATACAACTATTCTTTCTCTTTTCACACGACAATGGAGGATATATGTATGAGTTAGTAAGCAAATATACTTATTAAAGATCGAGAACCTTCAGCAAAACGGATATCACTCATGAACTTTTTCAAGAAAAAGACGATGGTGAAAATATCAAAGAGTGTCAACTTGTCAACGGGCTACAGCAGAAAAATGCATTCCATGTCTAAGTTTTTGTCGCACTGTCTATAACCTGTATACCACCTATAACATCAAAATGTACTTTACCATGTTTTCCTGACCATCTGATGCCTTACAGTTGTGAAAGGAAATTTTCGAGTGTAAAGAACTACTGCAATCCAAGATCCTCAGAACAGATTCTTTAAAAGCCATCGGCATCCACCTTTTAAAAAAATTATTGATCGGTTAACTAGGAAATGTATCCTTAATACATTTTAATTCATTAATTTTTTATATCTATATACCTCTTACGCGTATTATGAAATGTTATTCCACATTAACATCTGTCACTACTATTTTTATTTATAAAATTTTAGAATTCAAGTCCAATTACAATTAAAAAGAAAGTCTCTTTAGTTATATATTATATATTACTTTATTTTATATTATTTATATATTGTTATGTAAAGTATTTTGGTGTCAGTACCATAAGTAATGTTGGGTCACCCTGTATGTAGTAGTATATTTATATAAATCTGGTGAGTTAGTTAGGAATAAGAACGGGGTTGGTTTATTTTACTTGGCTTTGTATCTCATTGTTTGTTTTTCCTTTTAGAAATTTGTGTAGATGTGTAACTTTTCATTTTAATTTTATCGTTCTTGTAAATGGTTCAACTTAGATAAGATACGCCTGCTCAAATTTGTGTGTTTAAAAATGGTTTTATTTGGTCGTTGCGATAAGAATTGAAATACCTATATCATAGACCTGGTGTGAATCAAGAAAAGAAGGGTTTTAGAAAAATCAGTGATGCTTTGGAATAAAAAAGAACGGACATTTGTCGTTGGTAGTGACACGGGGATGCGTATAATAAATATACATATACATATTTTTGTTCATTTTTTTGTTGGATCGTGTTTTCTGCATTAAAAACGCAAATACCACCGCACACATAGATTGGAGGATGCCTTGAATCGCTTCCGTCCTAATGTCTCCACGTGAGCACCTCCAAATATCATTTCTAGGGTGCTGCAGGATATACGTCAATCCAACCGTTCTAAATTGAAACAAGTTGTAAATCGGCATATGCATGATGAAAGCGCATTTTTGGTAATGCAGATCAGTATTTCATTAGCAAAGTTTAAAATTATCGATCTCACGAGTAATCTAACTCAAAATAGACTAAAGCCTGCACATAACAGAAACGTTATAGTGAAAATTTAAAGTCTCTATCAATTGTGATTGCTGCGATCTCAGGCGGACAGCTAGCCAGCCAGCCATAACGAATATAATAGCATTTTTTTTCAAAAATGCGCTAATAATTAAGTTGTTATACTAGTAGCGCTATCTAACGGTAAAATTATAGTACCTCTGAAAGCGATATCGAAATTATTTTCTTCAATTATTATCGATCTCACAAGTAATCTAACTCAAAATAGACTAGAGCCTACACATAACAGAAACGTTTTAGTGAAAATTTAAAGTCTCTATCAATTGTGATTGCTGAGATCTCAGGCGAACAGCTAGCCAGCCAGCCATTACGAATATAATAGCGTATTTTTTTCCAAAAATGTGCTAAAAAATGACATAGATCCTGAGCACCCAGTATTAATTTATTATACAGTTTGTACAGTTTGTGTTGGAAGTTATTTTGCAAAGAGGGGCAGATAATTAAAAAAAACCGTTCGGTCTATGGCGATTTTTACCAACCTCCTCCCAATTTAGCAAAGATTTGAAAAAATGAATTTAAGACAAATAATTATCCTACGCGTTCTCAATACGAGTGGAAGACAAGCAAGGTCGTGTACATGGTAAGTAAATTATATACGTAAAGTAATAAATTAATGGAATAAAAAACCAAAAACTTTCCATTTTTCATAGTGGTCAAAGAAAAGCAGCGCCTCGTTTATTAATTGCAGGGCCTTGTTTAGTGTCTTTGCTTGCGATTTGTTTATTTGGAAAATTATCGTCTTATCTGCGATTGAAGCATTGGATAATCGGTACGAGAATCCAAGCGTTTGGGTGGGTTTTTATGAATACCATATTCGAAAACCACGACGGGAGTGAAATCTATTTAGAAAAAATGAACAGTACGAAACACTTTGAACCCAACCTGCAGACGTGAGTTGCTACACAGTTATCCGATTCAGCGAGGTTACCAGTAGTGACGACCTCAGCTGTGAAAAGGTCTATTTTATTAGTTATGCGTTTTTTATGCGAATTAGAGGTGAACTAGAACCGCGTGCGTATTTAAAGAACGGTATCAAATCAACAAATTTGTTCGTGTAAAACCTACAATAAACGTTGTAAAACCATGGACATATTTAATTCAACACTAACTTGTATATTCACTGAGATTAATCTTTAATTACTATTTTTACTATAGTTGTTTGGTTTGGTTTTTATTTTTTTTAAATTATTTTAGTTCTTTAATTTTTTTATACCAATTGTTCTACTGTTTGTAATATTTACTTGTATCGCCTCTATATTATCTTTGTTAAATGTCCTGGAATTGGAATTTGTCTTCTGTTGGGCATTAAACTATTATTATTATGTACGACTGCTTGTTAATGCGGTGATTACAGTCACAATTAGTGGCCATAATTTGCAATATTATGGCCTAGTCCATAGTGATAAAGTAAAACGGCCGCCTGTCAATGTGGCAGTCGTACTTAGGTGTCAATCCAAGTTCAATGCTTGACATCTGTTGTCAATGATATATAGATTTTATCGTTTATTGAATTCCATGAAATTTTCATTTTTAAGGGTTGTTGCAGTCGTACATAAAGCTTTGTATATATCGCGTCCATAAATAGGCTTTATGGGGACTCGCCTTGTTTATCTGTGCCTCGCTCGCAAGCTCGCTCGGCTAAACAAACGGCTCGTCCATAAAGACCCAGTTTATGTACTTTATATAAATAGCTATTATTTAGAATTAATCGTTACATTGTTTAAACCTAGGATAGGCCAAATTAACTGGTCAGCAGAAATAGTTTTAGTTAAGTTAAAGCATTATGTTTGTGCATTTTTTGAGTGCTTGTAGGAATTTCTTTGAATTTTGTGTTTACTCATAATAAATGTATTCTATGTGAGATACTTTTTGTAATTTTAAGAGCAGTACAAAAGGAGCAACCCTGTGAGTAACAAGATTTTTTCAAAGATACGGAAGTTGCATAATCTCCCCAAATATGCTGTGGTACTCAAATGTCTACATATTCTTAATCCATTTTTACCTGCGCTAGCCTGGAAAGTAAAAGTAAAGAAAGTAAAGAAAACGAAGAAAAGTGTGAGCAGAATTTTATAGATCGAACCACCTTACGAACCTGAGATAATTGAACTTTTGCAAAAGTGCAAATTGGCACCCAACCGCAGGGCCGGACTAAAGAAATGTAACCCCTCATTACAATGGTAATTTAAAAACGAAAAATTTTTTTTACGAAATGATTTCGGCACAGTCCGGAACAAGACAGTGCAAAGAATCTCGGGACATTTGAAAAATGAGGTAACTTGAGAACACATGTTGGCACAAATCTGGTAAAAAAAGTTAGTAATATGTACTACTAAAGAATTCGATAATTGGAGAACCTCAAATTTTACTAACAACCAGATTACTGTTGGGCACGTCGGCACAAATCCGACACAAAACTATGCGCATAGCCCCGTGTTTATAGTGTCGCGCATATACTGCTAATTTCACGAATCCTTATAACGTATGAAATTGAAGCCCCAATCTAAAAATTTGAATAAATCGAAAATGATAGGAGCACAAAATATGCATACACATTAAAAATCGAATGAAATGAGCCTCTTAACAATCCTCAATTTCCGTTTTGCAAGGCCCTCATTCCAGGTTAGCATTGGGAATGAGTAAATGTATATTGAAATTTTCTCTGTTTTGTATGTTTCTAGTCAGATTTTATATTACACATAACACGCTAGTGAAAACCGTTTTCTGGAATAAACAATCGTAAGATACGAGCATAAAATGGTAACGGAAAGTTTCTTTTTTATATTCATTACGTATCAACTATGTATATCTATCATAATCAAAATAATGAAATAAATACCTGTATTCTATCTTCGGGAAGGTCCGTCTTGAGACTAAGCATTTCTCTGGCATACACGTCCGGATAGTGTGCGTCCTTGAAGGCCTTTTCCAGTTCCTCCAGTTGATAGCTCGTGAAAATCGTCCTGCCACACACCCACCAAGGGTAGATTTATTTGGAACAAAACTAACACTTCTTTACAAATTTCAATCACAAAACACTAACAACCGTGAGATTAATTTGATTCGTAGCATCAGAGTGATTTTAATATGACTGGAATAAGTACTCACCTATGGCGTCGTTTTTTCTTTTTCTTTTTACTAAAATTACCCAATCCGTCTACCGTAAAGTCTTTACTTCCGTCAATTTGACCTGAAACAAAATAAGAATTCTGTTTAGTAAGAGTCGTCGTTGTGACGCATGGTAGATTGTAATATACACATTTCCTAAATAAATTTTTGATCATGGCGTGAGGTGTTTATAGGGGGGTTTGAGGGCCCCCCAGAGAGTAGGGCGGGAGCCCTTCTAAAACCGACTGCACTTCACTTGGGCATAATTGAATTTTCAAACCGGTAGCTTATTGGGCAGGAGATTGCTCGAGGATCTCTCTGCTGATTAGGTATTTTATTTCATTTGCAGGATTACAACATATGGGCAATTTTAAAGTTCGATGAGCTTTCAATTTATTTTCTTCGAATTTCTAAAGTCACATAACACGATTATCTCATTGTGCGATCGAAATTACGAAACAAATTGCTTATTTGTTTAAAAATGGATGTAAGTAATCGAAGTTGCTCTATAAAATTCTTAATGGAAGCGTGCAGTAATATACAGCAAATTACGTTCTGTGGAATCTGCTTAAGTTGTTTAAGCAGGTCGTAAGTGTTTATTCCGAGTAAACTTATTAACTACTTTAGTCCACTATGGGATGAAAGGGTAAGTACCGAATAAAACTGGGCAGGGGCAATCAACGGTACTGTCGTCCATAAATCCTGCTAATGGCCCTCTGGTATTTCATAAGTCAGCTACTCTGTCCCGGCCACGAACCTAACCCTTATCTTGTAGTTGCGGTGAAATTAAAGTAAAAAAGTCATTTGCTGTAACGCGTTAGCGTTTGAATACGTTTCTCAGTCGCACCTACGAGTGACGATTTTTCCATTCGTACGAGCAACGCGAAAATTCATTAAAAACACGCGCGTCGATATTGACAATAAAAGGTGGGTGTCCGCCGCTTTAAATGAAAATGAATTGAACTAAAACAGAGCCGGTATTGCGTGCCAACCAGTATGTTAAATGAATTAAGATGGCGCGCTAAAGCTATTTAGGGCATTTAGGGCGAGGGATTTTATATACTCACTCTGACTTCGAAATTAACTGACTAGCTCTGGAATTTCCAATAAAGAATACCGCAAACACCAGCCAGATATTGAAAATTGGAAACTTTATTGTGCATGTGACGTTCATTTATAAGAGCTTTTCGCCTTTTTTTCGCCAATAGCTCTTGCCAACAGTTGGATTTACAAAAAAATAATTCACTGCCTTATAATTCAGCAACGCAATTTTCGGGAGGTGATTATATTGCGAGGATAGGACCGCATTCCTCGCTGGCCTTACCTAAGACGTCCTGTACGTCTTCAATAAGTGTACCGTGTGTATCAATTCCAATAAATCCTTTGTACATCTATTGCAGTTCAATAAGGAAGACTTGATGTACATTTTTCGGTTTTATTTTTCTTAAATTCTTCGTTAAATGGGAAAATAAACATCATTTTTATAGATGTACATTCATAACCCACTGCTCATGTGTATTTTATTTACTCATGCGATAGTTAATTCTGTATATGTTTTTTTTTTCAAGCCGCACTAACCTTAGACAGTTGAACATAACACAACGTTTTAAGTTCAAATTAATAACCCGTTACAACTCAAATGAGATTACATTACTTACGTAAGAGGTTTTATCGGAATCTCAAGTTTTTACTGTCTATACAGGGTGGTGACTTGACGAACGCACCATAGGAATTTTAATAGTAATTTTTTAATTTCGGATTATTGGTTCCCTAATTATTTTGCTACATGCATATTTTGCAGCAGAGAAAAAATTTTAGAACTACTGCTTTACAAGTTCAGCGATTTAAAATAAAAACTGTTGCCTTTATAGTTGTTATGCATTGATTCCATGCCATAAAGTACCCTTCATAACAAAAAGCAGTTTGCTGACCACCTAATACCACTGTATTTGTGACAACATACTAAATTCCTTAACTTGAAGGACTACTGCAATCATGCAATTCCCAAGTAGTTGACAGGATGTGCTTATCTCACCTTGCCTTGCATGTCCAGAGTGCCAGCCGACATCATTACAACCCTGTCCAGTGTCATAATTACTAGTCATTTTTTCACGGTAAGTCGCCAATCTTGTACCTACTAATTTCGGTTATTTACATTCTTTTAGTATTTTAATGTTTTTTCAATGGCTGAACTCAATGGGGATTTACACTTTAATCCTTAGCATTTTCATTTTTAGATTTTTAACTCGAAAAATCAGAAACTGGTCGAGGTATTCAGTTTTCTTTGATCCCATAGAATTTCGAAACACGCTAAATATGTAAAAACATGTAGTGTAGGTAAGTTTTAATCTCGTTTTATATTTTGTCTTTGGAGATGTTAATGATAAAAAAGTTTTTCTTTTGTAGTTAGGTAAACAGTAAGTGATTTAATAAATGTGTATTTAAAAAAAAAGTGATTTGTTTTAATTGACATCACCAAAACGCGTGGACGATGCAGACAGAGCGGAAAATTTATTGTTCCAACCAGGATTCATAGTTAATCCAACTAATCATTTGAGACAATTTATGAGTTTCCAGCATAAATGGTATGTTACTACAACAAAGATAAAAAAGGACAAATTAGGAGGTCCAGCAAATACTCGTTAGTTTATATAACAATACCGCTCTGCTGCTGCGACTAAGCATTACTTGTTACAGGGACAAATTTTTTTGCAAGCTTATTTAGTTCCTCAAACAAAAATGGTATGCTTTCTTAACTAACTTGTATAATTTGTCACAAGTAATTGTTTTAGCTACTGGAACAAATTTACTTCCAACATTAATTTTGTTGAGGCTATAGCTACAGTAACTAATTGTTAGTTGCGTTTAGTAATTTTTTAATTTCGGATTATTGGTTTCCCTAATTATTTTAGAAATAAAGTCTATTTAAGATTTTTGTATAGAAAAAATTACGAATCCGTACATACTAGTTTTTCCTAATGTTATAAATTCAGAAACAGTTAAAATTTAAAAATTAAAAACTGTCGCCTTTATAAAGTCCGTAATGCCATGGAATTATGAAATAAAACAAAAGCGCCTGCATTTGCCATTAGTTATACCTTTGTTTTATCTCAAACTGCCATTACCACAAAATTAAACAAGTTAGCGCCACAACTCGTTTATTCGCTTGTCATTATTTCGTCGGCGATCGTACATAATAAAGAGGACCTATGTCGTTTTTCAAGATAATGCCCAATGAGTTCACGGGTAAACAGAATAGTGCCTAAAAGGGGTTGTTGGTCCGCAGAAGATTTAGTTAAGTGAAATAAGCAAAAAAGTCCAGCAAACGCGTTCGACATTCTAAAAACAACTTTCATGGAGAGCGTTGCATCTAGTCATCTATTAAAACCGATGTTTGGGCCCTAGCAGTGTACTTGGTACAGAATCAGAAAGAAGCTTGCTATCCACTAGAGAGGAAGTACACATCATGCCCTACAGGAGTATCACGGAAAACTGAGAACCTTCCTCAAGAAGTGACACATCGACCAAGACCCTCCAAAAGGCAACTGGAAGAAACTATTGAAATCCTCTCTCGCTCCCATGACTCACCTGAACCAGGTCATTCCAGAATATAGATGGTGTTGAAGAAGAAGAAACACCTGGAAAGCTATTTCAAGAGCTTTCATCCGTATCCCAGATAACCCCAGCAGCCAACAAAAAAGTTCTCCTCAACGCAACCAAAATCAAACACCTCATCCAAAGACAGAGAAAGGGAAAACTTCCCACAAACAAATTACTGAAAAATGTTTAAAAGATCTCTACTTGAATTACCCTAATCAACAGAATTATTCAGTTACTTTTCAATTTTTTCTTTTTCTCTGGAGGCTGTCTGTTTCTTGGGATGCTTCAGATTCTTCAAATCCTTCAGTTTCTTCCGGTTCTTCTTTTTTTTTCTGAATTTTTCCGGTGTATCACATTCGTCAATTTCGATTTTTCAGACTTTCGAGTCCTTCTTGAGACACCTTTCTCATTTCTGATTCCCTAGTGTCCTATGCTTCGAATTCTTGGTTTATCATTTTTTTTTCGACGCTTGGGATCCCTTATACTCTTTCAGTTCTTTGGAATTCTCCCCATTCGTAAGTTACAGATTCTTTAATTTTTTTCAATTTTTCCATTCATCATTAGAATCTACAGATTCTTAATATTCTCTTAACTTTGTCCATTTCCTCGAATTTTCATTTTTCGGATTCTTTAAATTCCTCAACATTTTAGAATTCTTTAACTTATTCGCACCCTTCGAATACAACGGATGCTTTAGATTTATCAGATTGCTCTGATCCTTCAGAACCGCCTGGATTCGTCTTTTTTATCTATCCAAATCTCTTTTCACATTTTTCTTTTCTACGGATACTTGTTATATATTGATCTTTACATTCTTGGAAGTTTTTAATTTCTCTAATTATTTTAATTCATAAATAATTTTTTTTGTGTACATTAGATCCTTCCGATTCTTCAGTTTGTCATATTTGTCCATTTTTTAAATATTTTTTTAAATTCTGCAAATATTTCCGTTTCTTCATTCCTTAGATATGTGCTTCAGCCCTTCGAAATCCAATTTTTTTACATTTATTCAGTTTCATACGATTCCTTCCATTTTTTCTTTGAATTCGTCAGATTCATAAGTCTCTTCAGATTCTTAGTATCCTTCCAATTCCGAAACACTTAACACAACAAAAGGTACCACGCACTGTCTAAAATCGCTTCTTGTAACGGGCTTGTTAGGTACATTTACAGGGGTCAAAAACCCCTCTCGTAAAAATAAATCTTATTTTCTACGGCACTCGCAAAAACTTTGTTGTAACAATTAATTTTTGGAAAGCAATCATAAATGCCCACGGATAGCTCAGTAAGGAACAAATATCTTCACTTATAATTTAAAAATTAAAACGTGCTGCTCTAGTTTGACCGTTCTCAGATAAGTACTCTTATAAAGTGAATTGTTTGAATATATTGTTGAAAATAATATTATTCCATCTTCAGTTTTCGTTCCATCTTTTGTAAATTAAAAGATTGGTCTACTTAATGTAATAAACACAAGAAAAAAATGTATATGGTGGTCATGGTTCCACCCTAATTAAAAATAAGGTTTACCTGGTACCAATTCCCACACAGAAGTCTGGCATTACTGAACATGAAATTCTAATTTTGCAATTAATATGAGAAAAAGAAGCAATTACCAGTACATTTTGTAACTTTTCTCAAGTTCTCAGTTGGATTTCTCTTTGTGAAATAACACCGCAAATTAGAAAGTCGGGTAATGGAACACCTTAGGGAATATGATCGGACTTCTTGTATTACATGCTGAATTGGGTTACTTGTTGAATCATTTCGAAAGATGGTTGGCGTAATTTGATTCAGGAACAATCCATGCTTTAAGCTTCCTTTGGTTTAATTACTTGAATTGCGAGCTATTCACGGTAATAAATTGCCGATGTTACGCAGTGTATACATTTCAAAAATGTACCCTTGTAACTTAGGGTTTTACCAGCTACCGAAAGCACAAGTTAATTGTCTTTAACCTTTTTACCGGTTGCCGTTTTATGAGCACCTCGTATAAACAAATTATTTGCACCTTAGACCCCAACGCTTTGGTGGTAGCCACTACCCCGAGAACAATAATCCAATAATGCACCGAAAGAAGGTTTGCTTACGTATTAAAACGATAACGCCTCGCAATATATTTACAGTAAAAATTAAATCTACCAGTCAATCGCCTCCGTCACGCAATTAAGTTCTCTTACTGCATAAATTAGTAACGTAACCGTGACATACACGAACACAAAACGAGAGCTACAAGTAACCTCAAGATACCGTTTGCAAGAACGAATATTAACAAAGCCAGCCCACATATAATAGGGGCAAAAATGTTCAATAAACTCCCGTCCAAAATCAAGAACGCGCCGAAACTGTATACCTTCACACGGCAACTCAAAATCTTCCTGTTGGCAAATGTTAAATGTGAAATGTTTGTCTTTTGTGTTTAATTGACTTGTCCTATACACTTTGTTTGTCTTACAGGATGAATATATATTTATTATTATTATTATAAATCAGTCACGTAGTACTAATTTACTTATAATGGCAACTCGTAACAAATTTTACGCGATCTTCAAGATGGCGTACACAAATTACAATATTCACCTTCACAGCTTGGCGCTCAGGATACGTAAATTTGCACCAAAGCTTCAGATAAGAAATCAATACGTGATCGAAAAAATATAGCGCTCGACCGGTATAGATTCTCTTCGAAGATTTCAGTAAGAAAGCCGCTTTCCCACCAAATTTTTCATTTTCCGATTGAAAGTTATGAGATGAAACCACCGCAACCGAAGCGTTCACTCGGTTTTTTACACATAGGTAAGATAGCGGAAATAATCCCCCTCATGTGTCTGTCGCCGCGGTTTCTAGATCCGGCAACACTGTAACGTTTCGAGTCTTATCTGCTTGAACACTCCCCCATACCTTAACACGCTTAGTTGTAAGAAAATGAGGTTTCATTTACAGAAAAGCTTAAAACTAAGCTCTTTACTTTTCAAATTTATAAGAAAAGTGGCATAAGTAGATACCTAAATTTCTCTAGGATTGCATCACCAAAATTATGCGTTTTGTGAGTCAAGATTAAGTTTATTTTAAACAATTAAATCCAAAACTCATTTATGGGTTTAACAAAAGCGACTAGAATAAAAGGAAAACCTCGAAAACCGTAGTTTGAAGATGCTATAATCGAGATGTGTTGCACAGAAAGGCATAGGTAAGTTGAAACTCACGAAAAGCAAAGCTGAACTTCACCCTGTGTTTTTTTAATAATAGGGATGATAAGTTTAATATTTGCCTAAGTTAAAGTGTAAACTATGCAAACCCATTTTTCTGCCACCGTCACCTGTAACTTTCTTGACCAAGTGGAATGGAACAGGACCGCGTGTAAAATTGAATTAGATCTACCAAGAGCTTCCCCGTATACTGCAAGGAATCTTTTGGAACGGTGATTCTGATGAAACTTCTCGAGTAGATGTAATTAGCCGATGAAAATAATCGGTCTTTTCTAAAAGTTTTAATTAAATAGAAAAACTTTGTGAACATGTGCATGAAAAGTAATTATTGTTACATTCGGAAAAAGCTAGTAAGACTATTCGGGGGAAAGCAACCCCTTGTCTCTGGGGGCGACTTGTCGCTCGATTAAGGCCGCTTAGGGAATGTAATACACTTGCTAACATGTGGTCATTCAATTATCCTTCCACACTTAATGAATTATATCATGCGCAAAACAAATAAAAGAAAAACGCGTTTGTCGAAATTAAATTCGGCAAAAGGTACGGTAGATTTTGAATGGAGTAACAATGTATGGTGTAGAAAATCGATAGGGAATGAAAGATTGGGAGACAAATATAATACAGTACGAGCAACGATCTGTAACTTAGTACATTTTGGTCATGTAATGTTGGTAATGCGACCATAACATCCAATCAGAGAGGATTTATGAGAGGACAAGCTTGTAAATTTAGCCACGGGTGGTCCGCAAATCCAATTGTGCCAACATTCTAGATTAAGCCGATTGATATTTGGAACCGTTTCGGCGATATATATGAATTTACTGAAGATATACTGGTTCCGCCAAATTAAGCAATAGAATTTCATCTTAAAGCAAATCCGCATTGTACGTAGACTGTCAATACGTCAATCCATCGTAATTAACAAAGAGTTTGCGGAGTTTTGAAGAGGAAACGCACAAGTTAATAACTTCCGTATATATCCTAATCAATAAGTAAGAGAACATTGAAAAGAATGAAATTTAAGACGGGTTCAAACCCTAACATGCTATGCCTTAAATGAAAGAAAATAAATGGATCTTTTCGAGTTCTTAGGGAGGGTTGTTTACATCGGGATTGAAACGCTAAGGGAAACAACGTTAGAAATTTAGACGAGGCTTTGTAAAATAAAAATGTCTTCATTATTTCGCATACCCCCGTGAAAGACGAACCCTTAAAGAGAAGCTCGAAAGGCGAAACGTCCTGAAAGCTTGATGTTATATCGTATTGATTGGCTCCGATATTGCAAAAATTTATTAAGTTTAATTTAGTAGGGGGTAATGTGGACGTCGTAAAAATGATATGTCTAGACGTTTGCTATTTTCCGGCACTGTATTTAGAGGCTTGAATTAGTAATATAGTTTATAGCTTGTGCATTTGCTGAATATTTCCTCTCTCACATTTAGTTTTACTGTTACTGCAATGCGGCTTGTTTTACATCAACATTTACATTTTACAACTTTCTTAAACAAACCTTTGTCGAATTGTTCTGCGATTATCAATTTTAGGTGAATGCTGGGAAACAATTTGCCCAAAAGCACTGATACTATATTTGTAGGAAAAAACTTTTAAATAATGCATGAGGACTAAGATGCCGACATTCCGTAGCAATCCAATAGCAAACTATGTTCGGAAAACATCCCATATACAATTAGTCGGTATTTTGACTTTAGAATCAGTTTCCTTAACCTTAGGAATCATTTGCTCAAAACTTCTTCTGCATTAAGATTGTAATTTCAGAGCGTGAACATTCTGGAAATTTTTGCGTTAAAGGAACGTATATGCGGTCCCGTTCTTTTCCGATTACAAGGGGATATAAGCAAGGACAGTTTTCTTAAGTGGTTCAGGGACCATTTCCTACCAAATTTAGAAGAACCGTCGCTGATTAACATGAGCATTGCTAGTTCTCACGGTAGTTTACTGGGAAACTTGCCAAATTCTTCCTGGACTACAGCAGAACACAGATATGGCTGCAGGCTGCAGCATAAAAACGTTGAGTTTCCAAAAGACGCATTAAAAGTAGAATTGAGAGATTGTTGCAAGGTTTGTTTCCTCAAATGGCTCAAATTCCATCCAGCATTGTTTATGCGTAGTTTCGAGTAGTTTCAGAAACAAACCTTAAAAACGGTATGCTGCTGATGAGATGGCACGAGAAAATGGGCATGTGGTACTACGGTTGCCTCCCTTACATTTCGTTTTCAATCACATCGAGATCCGAAAGGAACGCGTCTTCACTAAAAAGGCTGCAGTTTGATTTTTACCAGGACGAAAACAAGAAGATCGGCTAACGAAAATCTATCGCTCTTGCGACGTTCAACAACCAGCTGGAACGATGCACTGGAATCTGGAATCCTAAAATTCGTGACCTGATTTTTATTGTTACACAAGTTTAAATGTTTTGTGGCTTTTCTTTTGCTTTTGTTGTCTTTGTTAACTTAGTTGGTGTGAGTCAAGGTTACAGTCGCTTCTCGAATTCTGCTGCTGCTGTTGCGGGCATTGTTGTTACGAAAAAACAATTAAAATAATTTTTTTAATTTTTCCTTTAAGTCCAAAAAATAATGTAGTCTACCTTGTTAGTAAAAGATCGCGACATAGACAACTTGTTACAAATAACTACCGAAGTTTTTCAGTAATATTGGTCAATAAAAGTCGTTGATTGATGTAATGGGTATCCTAACATTCTGGAAATTTTTGCGTTAAAGGAACGTATATGCGGTCCCGTTCTTTTCCGATTACAAGGGGATATAAGCAAGGACAGTTTTCTTAAGTGGTTCAGGGACCATTTCCTACCAAATTTAGAAGAACCGTCGCTGATTAACATGAGCATTGCTAGTTCTCACGGTAGTTTACTGGGAAACTTGCCAAATTCTTCCTGGACTACAGCAGAACACAGATATGGCTGCAGGCTGCAGCATAAAAACGTTGAGTTTCCAAAAGACGCATTAAAAGTAGAATTGAGAGATTGTTGCAAGGTTTGTTTCCTCAAATGGCTCAAATTCCATCCAGCATTGTTTATGCGTAGTTTCGAGTAGTTTCAGAAACAAACCTTAAAAACGGTATGCTGCTGATGAGATGGCACGAGAAAATGGGCATGTGGTACTACGGTTGCCTCCCTTACATTTCGTTTTCAATCACATCGAGATCCGAAAGGAACGCGTCTTCACTAAAAAGGCTGCAGTTTGATTTTTACCAGGACGAAAACAAGAAGATCGGCTAACGAAAATCTATCGCTCTTGCGACGTTCAACAACCAGCTGGAACGATGCACTGGAATCTGGAATCCTAAAATTCGTGACCTGATTTTTATTGTTACACAAGTTTAAATGTTTTGTGGCTTTTCTTTTGCTTTTGTTGTCTTTGTTAACTTAGTTGGTGTGAGTCAAGGTTACAGTCGCTTCTCGAATTCTGCTGCTGCTGTTGCGGGCATTGTTGTTACGAAAAAACAATTAAAATAATTTTTTTAATTTTTCCTTTAAGTCCAAAAAATAATGTAGTCTACCTTGTTAGTAAAAGATCGCGACATAGACAACTTGTTACAAATAACTACCGAAGTTTTTCAGTAATATTGGTCAATAAAAGTCGTTGATTGATGTAATGGGTATCCTACTAATTGTTGACACCTGCATCTCGATTTAGTGACAAATTAAAGTTTTCAATTTGTTAAGTAAACCTGCGGGATGATTCCCGAAGAAACCAAACTTACTTCGTTTCATCTGAATTTCTACTTCAGTATTTGTTTTTCCTTTCAGACATTTTCTAAATGTTTAATTTTTTTGTTTAAATTTTATCGCTTTGTATTTGTACAATTTGGATAAGATGCACCGACACATCTGGTCGAGATTGTGTACTTTGAGAAAGTTTTATTTATTCTTTTGCGATAAGGAGTGTTTATCAGGCGAAACTTATTTAACGCACGTGTTTTATCGCTGTTAAGAGATACGGTGCTACGAAGAATTAGGCGTTACATGTGAAGAAATGGGGATGTTTGTCGTGGCTCGCGTTTATCTAATTTAATTGTGGTTGAGAGATAATTTGAAATTTCAGGAAGGAGTTCGTTTTATTTTTAAGTGATGTTTCATTAAATACGGGATTGAGCGAAAAACGAGGCTGCTGGTTTCGCAACGGTTGAAGAGCGTGTACATCTTTTTACGCTAATTTTCAGGCAGTCGGCCCTATTTGTTTAGTTGAAGATACAGTTCATTACATAATAGATTTGTGCAGAAGCAAGTTAAACAAGGTTGTGTGAGAAGTTTAACGCGTGTTGTTCGAGCATGGAAAAAGTTTCGCACACAGTTGTGGTGTACAGCGAGACATTTATTTTGTTCAGATTCTCTACATATCAAAAGTTTCTATCGTCCGAACGTCATCTCATTCATGTTTGTCATCTAATTCTGTGTTATAAAGCAAAGTGAAATTAAGAATCTGTGAGCGTTTGTGTGTGGAGTTAAGTGGGCCTAGTATGGCAAACTTTTTTCGACCAGATTATTTGGATTATTAAGAAAAAAACTGTAAATAATTTAAGATTTTTTAAATTCTTAATTGTCGACCGCCTGATTGTATGCGTTTCGTTTTTACAGGGATTTTGTTTGGGAATAAATTTTTGTCATTGTGAATCAATTAATGGTGTGCTTATTCGAATCCAAAGTGCGGCCCAAATAAAGTTTTCATGTCAGATTTTTCTATTCATGGCCAAGATTTATTTCAACTCTAAGCTTCAATTTTGACTTGTTTTAAACTAGTTAGACAGGCTTTGTGGGTTACGTAGTGACCGCTAGCCATTGCCCACAACAGTACTTTGGCGCAATCCATTGACTTTTATATTATCTAACACTTTTTTTTGTAAAACCCAAATAATCCTAATGACGGTTTTTGTTTGCAAGACAACCCAAAGACAAGATTGATTATAAAATTGCCAAAAGTCAGAAGGAAAATGAATATAATGGGGAACGCGTTTATAGGACGTAAAAGAAAGGTGATACGAAGTAAAAGAGGCACGAAGAAATTGTGGAAAGGTGAGTGAAAGAAGAAGGCGCGAGCGGGTGGTCTAGAGTGGAAGAAGGTTAATTAAAAAGTTTCAAAGAAAGCGCGATGGATGACTGAAAATAATAAAACCCGTAAGTAGACAAGGAAGGTGTCAATAAGAAGTTAAACATTTAATGAAGAAGAAATAAAGGAAACGTTAAAGAGCTGCGTAAAATGAATTTACCTCTTTGAAACCGAGCTTGATTTTCCAAATTAAACTGGAACACACGTGGCATGAAAAATGCATGAAATTCAATTCTTGGACGTCGAGCTAAGCCTTGAAACGTTTTCTCGGCCAAATTTAGGACATGCTACAATTTTGACACCTTTTTCGAGTTTCCATAATTGAAATATTTGATTTATTATGTGGACGGTGACTTTAGAATGAAAACGTGCTCATACATCGTAGGCCATTAGTGCGAGTTTGAGAAAAATAATTTAAACGGTGCTCTTTACTGTGAATTTTTAAGTACCGACTCAACCTTTTGCCCTTCCTCAAAATGTTTCGGTGCGCATCGTAGAAAAAATGTGATCTCAGCACGATGGTGCCCCATCGCATTTTCCTATAAACGGTAAAGAATGACTTGAATCAACAATTTTTGAGAGGTGGATAGGTCAAGGAGGCGCTATTAATTGACCAGCGCGTGTTTTAGACCTTACAACACTAGAATTCTTCTTATGGGGTTGCGTGAAAGGAATTGTACCTACCTACACAAAGAAGTCCTAACAAACGAAAATATGAAAATGCGCATACGTAATGCTTTTGCATCCATAATGCTAGCTACGCTTCGTCCTGTTAAAGAATGCTTTTCTAAACGCCTCAACAAATGTTTGGTACAGCGCAGAAGACATTTTGAATATTTATTAAAATAATTGTTATTTTTCTTTTATTTTGATTTAAACTTTTTATTTTGGTTTTTTGTTTTGTTGTTTTTGCCTTGTTTTGTTACCTAATGACCCACCCTGTATAGTGAGTTTGACATGCTTTTCTTGCTTCGACTTTGTCCATACACATCAAAATCGTCTAAGCTGCAGACGAAGTTTTTTCAGAATGGTCGACGAGGTCGGGGCACTTTGCCGAATGACTACAACGCCGACACGATTTTTTGATAGTCCATATCGGCCACTATAGGGATACTACGCCGATAGTGGCCACATCGTCGAGCAACGGACACTAGTGCGCGTTCACAACGGCGCACCGCACATCGCACTGCACTTAGCATCGCACATAGCATCGCACTTAGCATGGTATGGATATGTTCACGTTGGGGCACTGCAAAGAAGTTTGGAGCATCGCCTCGATAGTTTTGCTCGAAACGTCTCGCGTGTATCATGGCGAATATTATTCCGAATCTTCTTCAGATGAAGAATTAATTCTTCTGAATAATCCATTGCACTTGTGGTACATTGAAAATGTGAGAAAGGATACTGTTCATCCCATAAAGCTATTATGATGATGTTTATGACGCTTATTCCATATACCCTCTCTTGAGAATACTAAAGTTATTAACTTTTCCTTGTCCATCATATTCGTGCAACCCATACGATGCTATGCAAAATACTAAGCTCATTTAACATAGCATGGTACCATCGCCTCCAACATTGGGCGTGCGATGTGCGATGCTATGTGCGATGCTTCGTTATGAACATGTGCATTTAAATGTATGCTTTTATTCGCCTCGACCGGTCGATGCTATGTACGATGCTAAGTGCAGTGCGATGTGCGGTGCGCCGTTGTGAACGCCCACTTAAGGAACGGAACAGAAAGAGATTTAATGAAATAAAGTGAAGAGTAAATAGCGAAAATGGGGAGCTTGAAGCGGACGTGAATAAGATGAAGTCTGAAGAACGTGTGAAGAGGGTCTGAAGTAATCATGAAGGGAAAGGCATAGGGAACTTGAATTCGTGAAGTGGACGTGAAAAACTAGTGAAACATACATAAAAGAACAAGGGTGAGAGAGGCAAGATCAAAGAAGCATCATAACTGTGAAGGTGGACGCAATGATGTGGGAAGAAAAGCAAAGGAAAGATAGATGAAAAAGGAAGACGAAGAGACGAGAAAAACTCTTGATAAAAGCATTAAGGAGACGTGGAGAGTGTGGAGAGAATATAGGGAAGGACACCTATAGAACCGGCGCTGGATTTTTCAATTAAATTGTCACACACATGGCATGAAAATTCAATTCTTGAACCTCGAGCTAAGCCTTTGAAGGTTTTCTCAAGCAAATTTAGTGCACGAGTTGTCAATAAAATCCGAGATAAAATCAACCGACACCTTTGGTATTTTGATAGTGCAAATTATAATAACGCTTAATCCATTGGCCATGAATCGAAAACTAACACTGTCATAAAACCTTGGTCCATATAGAAATATCCGTGCAAATCTCTTTAGATGGGTTAGATGGGTATACCTATCAAGCATTGTAAAATATATGTATATGCATGACAGTGTTAATATACCAAGTTTAATAAATATCTTTCGATACAATATTACCTACCTAGATTTCGAATTACATTATGACAAACATGACTTTGAATCATTGCTTACCTTGTTTAATTATGTGTTGTTCCCCACATAGATTCAGAGTTACACCCAGCATAGGAATAGATAGAAGACTAATATATTGTTTTGCGTTTTCCCCTCGGTTTTCCCTTTGTCGTCAAATATTGAAATTTAACTGACTAAGGCAAAACTGTTTAAATAAATATGAATTGTTTTTGAACTTAAAACATTACAGTATTTGCCTTTTAATTTCTTTTTGTAATATTTAACAAATCTACTTTGAAGGTCTCCAGGTTTTAGTTTTGACAATATCGATGACAAGGAAGCTGAATGACAAGAAACTAAATTGTTGTTTATTTTTCTATAAATAAGTGACGACTTCGGGTTTGAGAATCGATCGCTTCTGTATAGAAAAATAAACGATAATTTAATTTCTTGTCTTTGTCTCGATTACGAATTTAATTTAATTTATAATGATTTTCAACGTTAGCTGCAATGATTCAAGTACAAATTGTTGGCATAGGTGTTGTATAGTAAAAAAATTCAAAATATATACCTAAACGTTTTTTAAAATTTTTTTGATCCACAATTTTGTTTATAAACTTGAATTCCAAATAATTTTAGTACGTCCGTAAAATAAAGAAAAATGTTTAACGTCATTATTGAAATAGCTCTAAATTGTCAAATTATGAATCATCTAAAGCTAAACTGACCGAGATTTAAACTTAATGTAACAGATT
Source organism: Photinus pyralis (assembly GCF_008802855.1). Taxonomy (NCBI): domain Eukaryota; kingdom Metazoa; phylum Arthropoda; class Insecta; order Coleoptera; family Lampyridae; genus Photinus; species Photinus pyralis. Next base: position 15,438,911 of record NW_022170511.1, on the reverse strand, counting down.
AGTTCTTATACGTATAAGTAATTATCAAAAATTAAATTTCAAAAATGTTTAAGAGTTTACTACTACCTACTACTTATATTGAACACTTTAGTATTACCACAGATTTTGTAGTGTAATCTGTGGTATTACATTTCAATAAAAAATAATAATGATTATTATACCTATAAGTATAGGTACCTAGGTACTATATTAAATTAATAATTATTTATTGCATGTTTATTGCGTGTTGTAACAAAATAATAGGTACTAAACGAATATTAAAAGAGATTATATTTTCAAATAGATACCATTTTAATGCTCGTTTGGGTTTAAGTGGGCTAACTACTTTCAAAAATGTGGAGAAATGGAAAAGACTTAATTATATATATTTTCCTGAATTAAACTAATAAAATAAAATCGTTGCCACTTGAGCCCAGTGTGTATTAATTAATTTTAGAAAGCGAATCAATGAAAGTTCCATTGTATTACCAAAATGGGTATTGCCCAATGAACATTTGGTCGATTGCGATTAATAATTAAGCAACTGTATAATCTTTTCTAAAATTATATAGTTTTTATACTTACCCAAATGGAACAGTAAGTTTAGGTGTAGTGCGAGTAGGTAGATAACGGAAAAACTTATTATAATGGTGGGTACACACTTTAAACCATATAAATGTATAAATAGAAACGGACGTAATTAAAATTAAAAATCACCGTACCATAACATTATAATTATCCGCACTAGCAGTAAAGAACCCATCATGAAGTGAACTGCATATTTCACACCTTGCTTAACCCTTCTAACCGTTAGGGGTTTACAATGCACGGTAAGGGCGGCTGTAAAGGTGGGTCCCTGTACAGTTCACACCTCGTATTTACACACCATTCATATATTCACACCTCGTTCACACACGTTTGCATGCCATGTTTTGTGTACGAAGACGGCAATGTTTATTTGCTTCGGATTGTTTTACATTAGAAATATGATCCTATAAAATCCCGAGCGCAGGTACTTTTAGCATTACGCTCTCTAAAGACCGCTTGCTTGACCATATCTAAAGATGTCACTAGAAAAGGAATTCTTTTATTTAGATCATAGAATATAAGTTCCTTCTTTTATTACCAAAACTTTCCCGTTTGTTTGATGGCGGAAGTTGTTTACGAACAAAAGCGCAACGTTTATCTATTTATCAATACCCTATGCCCAGTTCTTTATCTCAAACAATCGGTAATTCAACAGTAGATGTCGCTAGTAATAAAACTTTTAATTCTCTTTACAAACAAATCCGACAGGCGGCGAATCTGATACGATAGGGCATAACGCCAATAGCAAGATTGTTTGATGTTCTTGGCAATTACTCAATCACTATTTTTTATTAAACCTAACATTCTAGGCGCAAACTATTTACTCAAGTTTCGTTAGCTATCCTACAAAAATTTGTTAATTAAATTTTTTTCATACTTCTAGTTGCGCCTTTCCTGAATTTGTGGGGTAAAGTAGGTATGTATTACCAACTTTGTAGGCAGTGTGACAGAAAATTCACCAGATTACAAATTGGTATCTCTTGACGATCTCGTTCACACAAACAAGATTAGTAAGTATTAATTTATGTAATTTAAGTACTAATAATTGATTTCAGAATTTAAATATCGCTAGAATCGCTATTTTGGAACAATCATAATCATGTTCTGCTAGGTTCTAAAAAATGTGCCTACTTTTAGGCCGAATGCGCCATTATGCTACAATAAGTAAATTTGTGTGAACTTATGTGCTGTAACTGTAAGGTATTTATTTTATTATAAATCTAAATACTTCTATGTGTAATAAGTTATTAGAAATTAATCGCACTATTTTTTTTATCATAGGTCAAAACAGGTTGTAAAATTGTTGTCTTCCTAATCTAAACATTAAATTATGTATACAAATGCATTCATTTTTTGAATGATTAGTTAGTTGATTAGGTACAATGAAGTGCTTAAATTACCGTACGAACGTGTTCCTTAGGTATGGATGAATGCAACATTACTATTGAAAGAATGAACTCTCTGTATTACCATCTTTCTGTTATATTTCTGTCATTTTGTACATAGGTACATAAAAAAAGCAGAAATTGTCGAATGCAGAGATACTGAAGAGTCCATAAGAAGTCACTTTAGCCCCGCAAAATGCGAGTACCTACCTATGCTATTTTTTTTCCAAGGTGACAGTAACGACAAAATAATGGTTTTTAAATCGGAATCAAAATGAACCAGACCGTTAACAGGTAGGTAACCGTGAGCACGTCGCTCTTTGACATTTTAGGCGTCTGTGGTCGCTCTTTGACATTTTAGGCGTCTGTGCGTTGGCATTCCCCATTAGCAGTCAGTTTTCGGGACGAGGAAGATAGTTGCTGGACGACGCGTTAGCGGAGTCCAGCAACCTTCCGAGTCCCGAAAACGCATTTTTTGTACGAATAAAACATAAAATTTTTTCTCCAACCCCCTTTACTTCAAATTATATTCCAATTTAGATTCAGTTACAGTTTCACTACTATAGTATAAGAACTTCTGCTTTCTTGTCCTCACGTGTCATGCCACTCTAGTTTTTAGGTTAACTTATAACCTATTCGTTTTTACCTCTTACTTCTCACCTCTCGCGACTTTGTAGGGAGCAAATCTTGAGGTAGCATGTTCTGCCGTTTCTATAATCTCTGACGGAGTGCAATCCATGTCGCTATCAGTTTCAGTCATTTTATTGTATAACAATTAATATTGTTATATTTTGTATTGAAATAAAAAACTTACCATACAGTTTTTTAATTAAAATTAATTGCAATTAACTTTTTCAAATTTTGAATTCAAAATGACAGATAATAGTGCAATGGGTCTGAAGTAGATGGCGTTACGCGCGACGGCGGGTTGTATACGTATTAAAATTACGTTCACGGAATATGTAAATTACGTTACACATGGTTTAAATAAAAATAGCGAGCGTAAATCATTTTCAATACATGTACATACGTATAGGTAACATCATTATTTGCATTGAAACTGCAAAAATATTTGATTTGTATGTATAGAAATATCTTACAACCTGCAATGTAAAACGATCTCAATGTGACATATCTCCGTGATTGTAATTTTTTAATTGGCCAACTTTCAAGGTCAATTTCTTTTTGGTACTAGGACCAAAAGTATCCACTTTTTGTACATTTGCCATGGTGAAAGCGATTAATCCGCAAAACGTCAATTTTAGGTACCGAACACTGTCACAAAATAGCGTCTTATTCAGGTGGTTGGAGAAAAAAAGTATTTGTTGCTATTGGCAGCGCCAGACCATATATAGTCCGGAAAATAGAGACAGAAAATGGTGCATTTCCTGCGAAACAAGTAGTTCCAATTTTTTTGCATGTCATGGAGGAATATCTGGTGTTTTTTTTTTATTGATGAACTCTTCTAATTTGAATTTCATTATTTGAAATAAAAGACCAGCAGGTTGGGTGAAATTCAACACTTTATTTTCTGTTTATCGCAATCGATTTCGGCCTTTAGGCCATCATCA
>NW_022170511.1:15416913-15435288 GCF_008802855.1 Photinus pyralis | reverse complement strand
TGTGTCTGAAGATGAGGAGGGACACTAGGGGTATTCTTGAAACAATGAGAAACAAATTTGGTTACATGGAAGAAAAGTTACCTATGCCATCAAAGGTCTAAGAAGATAGAGATTTAGAAACCCTACAGAATTTTTTTGGTTTTTGAGTTTGAAATACGGATTTTTCAAACTATTTCATTCTGGCATTAATATTTGACCTAGAGCAAAACAAATAACACTTCTCCACATCAACTTAATGCTCTTTGAGGTGCCGGACGTTTCGCCTTTGCGGAACTATCATTATCTTAATTTTTTTAAATACGACCTTGGTATTCCGAAAGCCCTTTTCATTCTGAATTCTGAATTTAGCCCTTTTTTTGGAGGCTTAATTAAGAAAACTCCTATTACAGACCTGTACAAAGATTTTTTGATATAAATAATTAGCTAGGACCACTAACGCAATCCAATGAGTGAATTGATACATCAATGTAATAGAAGAACAAGTAAATAAACAGAAGATACCAAAATTAAAATACAACAAGAAACTAATTTGAATAAAACAACCAAATAAATCTTCCCACCGTCGATTCTAACACCCTACTAATGCTAGCAAATGCTTCCAGATCTAACCTCCTGCGTTCTTCTTCCGTTGCAAAATTTTGCTGATAAACACGATACGATACATACGAAGACCTCGAGCGGGATTATATCGGGTGGTGAACGCGCCTGGTGAGGGTGTTTCCGAATTCGTGCTAATCACTTTTTCTGAAAATCTCATTGAAATTGAAATTATGTGCAGGTGCACCATGCTGCTGTATCCAACAGTTGCGAACTACCACTAGGGGCATATTTCCAAGAGCATCCTCGAAATCGAAAGTAGCGCTCTGATAATAAAGTATGGTGGTAAATAAAGGCCAATCATTGTTACGAAAATACAACCCACATATTAAAACCAAAACAGTGATGATGCCTTGACGTTATGTTTAAACGTAAACTGAAACTACATGGTTTTTAAAAGTGTCATATGCTTTGAGGTTTGCCACTAATTTCATAAAAGTTCTTTATTTGACTGTCTCCTTTCAGAATACTTCTGCAAATACATACGCTCCGCAACAGAACAATTTAATCACCATGTCAAACTTTTCTTCATTATAAAACATAATTAATCTCGTAATTAATAGACAAAATACTAACACTAATAAAATACAATAAATGAAACAGCAATCAACGTGTTCAAACACGCCACTACCACATTCATTTGTTTTCCAAAGCATACATTTTCCTTGGTGATATTGGGGTGTTATCCTTTTGGACAATAATTAACTGAATAATATTAATAATTCAGGACCGTATTTAAAAAGAAATGAAGTTGATGATGGTTCCGAAAAGATGAAGCCCGGATTAAAAAATTAACAACTCCATGCTTTAAAAAGTATTAAAAGTTGCTGTGTAGAAGTCTTTATTGGTTTTGCTCTATAGGTCAAACATTAATTCCAGAACAAAATAGTTCGTAAAATCAAAAAATCCTATTTTTAACAAATTTTCAGAAATTACTTAGACCGTCGATTGTGCTATTTTTTTGCCATTAAACCAAATTTGTATCTGTTACCCTTTGTAAAATGTCTACAATGGCTTTCTCTGTCTTGAACATGGTCACAGTATATCTTTCTGACTGTGACAATGGTGTTAGTTTGCTGTAGCTGCGTCTGAAAAATACTACATTGCATGTTAAACCAGGGCTTGGCCTCGTACCTTTTGTAACTTGACACAATTTTGGACATGCAAACTGCGAAAGGAGAAATGACAATGGTGTAGCAAACCTAATCCAGTAAAAAATTTAGATCTGTACCTACAGTATCACGTAGGCAACACACAAAAGAAAGTCGATAAATTATATATGGACTTGGGAGTACATGAGAGGGGCTTACCGATTAGGTAATTAATATGAGAGAGAAGGAAACTTTTACCATCGGTACGCAAACTACCCCCCCCCCCCCCGCCCCTCCAAACCCATTAATTTTCTATAGTTGCGAAAAATCCTACAGAACATCAACAAACGTCAGGACTAAAATCAACGCATACAAACAGCTAAGTACATTACAAAATAGCTGCACAAAAGTATCTGCTTCTTGTCATGCTGGAATAATAAAAGTTTTAATGGGTTTATACTTGTAATAAAGATAAAGAAAAGTTACATTAACATCTAGTTGATAGGACATTACATTTAACATTTATTTATTTGCAAGTGAAATAGAAATGAACCACGTTTGGTGGTGTAAGTAGGTAGATTTAATCTAAACAAGTTACACGGTTTGCAACCACCTGGTACTCATCCATGTATTTAGGAATTGGGTGGAAATTAAGGCCAGAAGACAGTGACCACGTTTGCACCTCGAGCGATAGACATCTAAATCATTATTCACGGTATTTTCCAAATTCACTTACTTTACATCGCTGGATCAGTCAAGATCATAATATAATCAGTGGTGCTTTGTTTCCGAGTGCAGTAGGTAAGTGAAATTTAAAAGAGAAGAAACAAATATTACCTCACAATACTCGTATATCAACGGTGCCAAGTCTAAATATAAAACAAAGGTAAAACCGACAGAATTATAATTATCAAAATATTACGTGAATATTGACGGATTGAATCTTGATCAATGGATAAATATGAAACGTAGATTCGACGTAGATTTTGAATTTCGACTTTCTGCGTTAAATGAGCGACTTGAATGTGTTAGTTTAAGTGCAGTAAGTCGCATATATCAAAAATTTAATCTGTTAATGCTATCCGAAAGTACTTACATTGACGCTTATTATTTCGTACAGGTTTAAATGCTGGAAAATATACCACGAAATTAAAGCGTCACTCTTCATACAAAGAAGAATACCAGGATGAATTATCTCCCGTATGCGCCACGCACGCACTTTTTTATGACGTTAGCGAGCTTAGTGAAGATTCTAATCAACAGGGCTGATTTGCGGCCATCACCGCACGTTGTCATGTTAAATTGTTAACGTACCCTGCAAAATTCGCTCCCTAACACTTCGACCGAGAAGATGCCCCTAAAGATTCGTCAGAAAATTCGCGTAGGGATACGAAGAATTCTCCCCCATCGGAATGCTCTCGTCAGGAATCGGATTCAAGCGAGTTCGACCCCAACGGATTGATCTTAAGAAACGCGTCTTTGAAGTGACCGCTATGCATACGTTGTCTCAAATAGTTGTGTTCTCATAATTCTCATATTGAGACACACAGTAAGAAGCAATCAGGAGAGCTGGTAGTAATTTTTGGGTAGGTGAAAACTTGTCCAATACTTCTCAACAATATTGAGTGTAGAGGAAATGCTTTTTTGCTGACATTCTCCACCGAAAATTCGCATACCCCGGGAAAATTTCCTCCTTTTTAGTCTGTTCTTCAACGATCATACGACATAGAAGAATGAGGCTAAAAGCCTAGACCCACGACAACTTCTGTTCCTCTTTACTCCAGTCATTTTAGGAAATATATAAAAAACCAGGTGTCAAATTCTTGACAGAATAGCTTCCTAGCTGAAACCAAAAATTGCCAACATATGTACGCACTTACAGACGGGAAAAATTTATTCTTTAAAAGTTGCTTAAAATGATCTAAAACGTCAACATTTGATGAAATTTCGCATTGTACCTAGCTCATGCTATGAAAAGAAAACCGTCAATTCGTGTAATTGTATGCAACCAATATTACACGATTTCAGGATACGTCAACACTATTTTTGCGCATGCATTTTGTTAGCTTTTATTAAAAGGACCTACCATCTAAATTTCGTTAAAATTGTTCCATAAATAAGAAAGTTGCATTTCTGCGCATGCGCAACACGATTTCTGCGCATGCGCAACACGATTTTTGCGCATGCATTTTGTTTGCTTTTATTAGAGGGACCTACCATCCAATTTTCGTTAAAATTGCTCCATAAATAAGAAAGTTGGATGTTGCACACGCGCAACTCGATTTTTGCGCATGCATTTTGTTTTCTTTTATTAGGAGGACCTACCACCCAAATTTCGTTTTAATTGTTCCATAAATAAGAAAATTGCATTTCTGCGCATGCGCAACACGATTTTTGCGCATGAATTTTGTTTGCTTTTATTAAAGGGACTTACCCTAGAAATTTCGTTTAAATTGCTTCAGAAACAAGATCGTTGCGTTTTGCACATATGCAACACAATTTTTTGACTTTGACAATTTTTTTTCTCCGTTTTTTGATAATATAACCCGGCCCAATTTTTTGTAGGTTGTACACAGGAAAATAAGGTCTTCCAAATAATAGAATAAAAATTTTAGGTTGCTATTTGAAAAAAAAGTTCGATGCCGTTACGGCGCTCCAAAATTTTTTTTCAAAAATCCGTTATTTTTCTGTTCGGTATGCCTAAAACATATATACAAAATTTCAACAAAATCCGTCGAGCCGTTTTCTCAGAAAATTGCCAACAAACGTACGTACGTACGTACGTACATACAGACGGAAAAAAATTTTATTCTTTAAAAGTTGCTTAAAATAGTCTAAAACGTCGACATTTGATGAAATTTTGAAATGTTCAAAAAACGGCCATCGCAATAGCACATGCTAGGAAGCTAAAAATTCACGTTTACGGTCGAACTTTTGCTCTAGCAAAAACGAAATTATAGAAAATTTTATGAGCTTTCGATTTTTATAAGAAAATTTTTTCATACGACCCACCATTTTCGATATACCTACAGGGTGAGTTTTTTTTCATTTTCAGCATTGGGATCTCGGAACCCATAAGACATACAACGTGCTGAACATACTAATTTCCTTCTATATTTTACAATTTTTGAGTTATAATACAAACTTTAATTTTTTTAAATGGTAGTCATAGATGGCTTTGACATTTTTAAAAAGGACAAATTTTTCTCTGTATAACGAAATAAGGCTTGCTAAACGTACTTTAATAAATAAACGCGCTGCAGGAATTTTCGTATTATTCAGAGGTAAATAAAGAGAGTTTGTCACGGAAAACAATATCTAGTGAGATAGATAATAGTGTAACTGTGGCACATTTGACATATTTAAAAGCCATTTCCGAAAATTCATTATGAAAGTGAAATTAATAATCATATTCAATACACTATTAAAAGTAGATCGTATCATGCCATGGAAAACAATAAATAAACAAAATACTGCTGTTCATTCTTGAAGACCTCAAATAAAACTTGGATGTAATGTTTGGCGCGGAATTATTGGATCGCGAATTCTTGGACGTTTCATTTACGACGAAAATTGGACATCTTCATTTTGTACCAAAATCAATTTCAAAATATGTAGGATGGGTTGTGATGCCGTGGTAAATTCCTTTCGCAATTTAAATGGTAGGATAATACGGAAAGCTGTAAATTCTATCGTGAAAAGATGCTGCTTGTGTGTAAATATTAAATAATATTAAATTTATTTGTGTCCCTAAAGTTTTAAGTTAAATATTATAATTGACTGAGTAATTAAGGGGACAAAAATGTTACCCATGGCAAACTCTGTTTTTACTACTCTCAATAATACAAACAGTTCTGTATCATGTTTATTTGTTAGTTACAACGAACCTTATATCATTGTAAATAGAAAAAAATGCACTTTTTAAAAATGCCACAGCCAACTATGATTACCATGTTAAAAAATGTAAGTTTGCGTTATAACTCGTAAATTATAAAAGAAGAATAAATATTTTTGTTCTTTGCATATTTCTGTATTTCTAATACTAACGATTCTACAACAGTTAGGTAAATTAAAAATCACTAATTCTGTTTTTCGCTCATATCTAGTAAACTGTGGATTTTTTTCAAAAAACAAAAGCATATCTTGAATAAGCTCTTAAAACTACAACTCTCTCCTGATTTAACCGAATCTCTATGTCTTACGGTTTCCGAGATCCTAATGCTTAAAATGAAAAAAAAACTCACCCTGATGTATATCCGAAAAAGCGCAAAACTGTACCTTCAACCCCCTCCCGTAACCCTGGAGGCACCGAAATCGCTCGGGACTTTATTACACAATCATCAGGGGACCTTCAACCACACATTACCGAAAAAATTGGAACTACACGAATTATTTTTTTCTACTTGCCGTTTTTTGGCATATAATGACTGGAGTATTTCTAATCTAGGATCGAATATATGAGTAATTTTCATATTCGTACCCTACGCGTTGAAACAGTTTCAATTTAATGTGGGGTGCGAAGTTGCACTTCTTCCATGTCCATGCGTTCGCTCCTCTGTTCGACAGTGCGCTAACCACTCCTAAATTACTCGTATTTCGTCAATTTTACGTTCGATAGTTTGATACCATAGCATAGACCACTACGCTTGATACTAACCGGTAAGAAAACATAAGTGATAAATTTTATTCCTTTTCTATTACCAAGAGATCTCACAACTCACAAGCGTTATTTATGCCGCAATTTCGGTGGGAAAAAATTGTGTCTGCTTATAGCTTTTCGTAGATGTTTTGTTTATTTATCGGAATTAGGAAAATGCGGCTTAGCGGGTCAGACGGTTATACATTTGTTCGTTGATGGACCAAGAGATTAGGTTGCGACATCACTTTGGAGGATTTTTTGGTCAATGAATAAATAGGGAAATTACGTGAGAACATTCACAAGCAAATTTACCAACTTGAATGAATCTCAGAAAGGGTTGTCCAAAAATTTTGTTTAACTACGCCACTGGATTCTACGTAAAAATATCTAAAATAAACAGTGTTTACCTTTTTTCTATTTTACACGAGTATGTGATAACATCCCAAAAAGTCAAACTTTTCGTTTTCACCCTCCTCTTAGTTTGATTCGCCTTGTGGCTCGGCTTGTGGTATTAAAAAGTTTCACAAAAAAGTGGCACAGTGTCGCGAAAACCGCAAGTCTTATCATTAAAAATAGTTGAGATACGACTGCACTTTGTTTGCACGCGGCCGGTTTCAAAATTACTATACAAATTGGGGGGAGGGGGGATTTAACAACTGTCCCCAATTTGCGAAAAAGATATTTTTCCGAATGCGCCTGTTTGCGCTCCAAATATTTTTGTATGCGCTCCTCTATTGTCCCTCCATTAGTCAAATTTGAGCGTAGAGACACGCCGCTAGATGAAGAAATTTGCACTTTCAGCAAGATGGTGCTCCGCTACATTATATTCTGTCTGCTAGGCTACGGCCTATAAAATGATATTGTGTCACCCGATGGAGGAAGCATTTTATAATTTTTAAGTGGGGGTAGCGGGGGTGCGGAAGATAAATGCTAAAATTAAGGTAAACATACATCCCCCTACTTCCTTAATGATATTCCACAAGTCGAAACCTTTTAAAACACCAGATATACCTAATTACAGTTAAAGTTTTCGCCCGGACATTTGGTATAACTCTTTCTGACTCATTTATCGCGAAACACGATTGGAGCATATTTGGTCGTTAGTATGGGGTAACCAGGGGGGTAACTCTTAAAATACAAGTGACAGAAAAAAACTATCCTCGCAGTCACGATATCTTTTTTTGAGATACTGGATGTCGAAAACCAAACTGGTCATCTGCCTTTTGTTTTTTTAGTTTCGAGCAATTTTCGATTTTTAGAGAAAAGCCTATTATCTCTTTGTTTTATGGTGTCGAAAATATGTTTTTACCTGTTTCCACAACTCTTTTTTGAGAAGAAATTAAATGGCTTTGAAATGTTTTCAAAACAATCATTTTTTCATTTTCAGCACAAAGTTGTATTTTTAGCGCATTTTCCAACGAAGTTGGGTGTGCTATTGCGTCAGCCACTTTCTCTGTCCTCCGTCTGTCCCTCATTAATCAAACTGCAAATTCATGAAAAAAAGTACACAATCAAAACTAGTTGTACCAATAACTATTTCTAAAAGGAAGAATTGCTTATGGTAAGTATACTTTTGAAAAGAGAGTGTTCATAATGATTTTCCGTAAGTACTTTTCGGTCGATTCACAATCCACCAAGTGAATAGAATAGAATTAAATTATCAATATAGAGCGATTCCCTGCATCGAACTTAGGTATATTCATACGTGCTACACAAATTTTTCCATAAATCGGCCGGTGTTTTCGCCTTTCGAGTGTGAACCAAAACTCAACGATCGAACATATGATTAACTTTAGTAGGTATTGTTTTTCTTCGCTTCTTTCACCGCTTCAACTTTGCTGGAATTGATACCGAGGCGACGTAAATTGGAGCTACGTAGGTGTTTCATTTACTATGCGTGCCTAAACAGATCTTAGTACTCCAAAAATGCCTGTACCTACAGCAAATTTCTAATCTTTCAACCTTTTGACATTTACTGCAATATCATAGTACTCAATTTATCTTGAAATTGAAAATGCAACTCATAATCTGTTAGCAGGTACTCGCGAATTAGATAACATCGGACTATTTTATTAAACGAAAAACTAACATTCCTACACGCACTATATGATATTCTATCTTCTTATTTTAACACATTTAAAGGAAATTCATAAATTATCAACTTCAGAAGTGGCTTTCAGCTTTCAGACTAAGCGATGCAGGAATAACAGGATAGTACGGATATAATGTTGAAAACTCGAAAGTTCTACGATATTCCGTTGCCGAGATCTCAATCGATTTATAAAAGGCGTCCGAAACAACAGTGCTGAAAATGAAAAATTTATAATTGTTTTGAAAACATTTCAAAGTCATTCAATTCTGTGTCTTAAGAACATGCAAACACATTTCCGAAAGCTTAAACAAAGGAGTTACAGACTTTGATCTAAAAATCGAAAAATGCAACTTTTGCCTTCGCTTTTGCCTATAACTTAAAAAGAAGAGACGGTAGGCCAGTTTGGATTTCAACATAGTGTATCTAAAAAAATAGATGGAGACTGCGAGGTCATTTTTTCGATCACTTATAACTTAATTACAGTGATCAGTACATAATTTTTCGTTTGTGTTGAATAAAGTTTCATATTTTACTCTTATTACCTACCGTTTGTAGGTTTGATTCCGAGATTACAATATGTACCAAACTACCACATTTTCATTGGTGAATAGGTACTAAGTTCCCTAAAATCCCTATTGAATTTCTAATAATTTTATGTCGCCCTCGATGTCCGGGCCTTATAGCACTCTCTCCACGTTGAAAACACTTACAAAGGTAAACATTTTTTTCCGATTATGACCTGAAACTTGATGTTAAGACTCGGTGTTAGACTATTAGTGATTACTTTGAAGAGATTTTGTTTTTGTTTTGTTTACGGGTACCTACTATGTTTGAAATTGTAATGAAATTCCATCCAACTACCTATTGACAATATTTTCTAAATAAAGATCAATAAAGGTTAATTTAATGGTAACAACATGTTGGATTCGTTTTACGTTAAGGAGTCAAGTTACCTTCATCCCACCTGTTAATTTACATTACTGAAATAAAATTGGTCATCCATATGGTTCGAAATTTGATCCTTTTGCGGCGAATTGTGAATTTGTCATCGACTGTGTAAAGTATTATTTATAAATTAAGGTGCTTCCATTTGTCCTAGATTATGATAACTTTACCAAATTTAACACTATTAACTACGCAAGTTTGCCAAATCGCCATAATTATCTATATGGCAGTTTTAAGTTTTCATTTAAAAGTTTGCAAAGTTCTTAGAATATATTGCCCGCCATAAGTATCTGAACACCCAGTACTTTTATAAATTTTGATGAAATTTTCGGGACAGTTGTATTTGTTCCGAAATAAGAAACGATGAAAATTTCAACACGGCCTTCCCGTTCGCTGGATCGATCATCAATCGAACACATCTAAGATATGACGGGTCGGAGTCAAAAGATTTTACAATAACTTGCAAACAGTTTAGATGATCTTCGAAGGCGTCTTTTAGAATCTTGGGACAATATATCACAGGCTAGCATCGATTCGCGAACTTCAAGTGTGTCCAGGCGAGTACTCTAAGAGCTGACAATTCTAGTTATGCATTGCCATGTTTTGCTTAATTTTTTTGGCCCGAGGGAGGGTGGGGTGACTACTCACGTCGCTGGCCGCCGCACTCAAAATCGAGAATTCATTCTCAACCGGTTGAACTCAAACATTGAGACTTAAACATTCTGAGAACTCACAAATAGCTCGTAATTTTCCATATGTCGATTTTTTGGTGTGGGGGGGGGGGGGGTCTAGTTACGTGAATGTATCAAATTGATGTTGACAATTAGGATCTCCGTAACGGTGTGAGATACAGTGTAGTGTAGGGTAAATTGGGACAAAAAATTACTTTCTACTGTCTTGTTTCTTATGCGCGCCATATTGGATTTTTACGGAATGAGATAGAATAGAAGATAAAAAAATGTTGATTCGGCAAGATCTAGTTAGGTACATGTGCAGTTATGTTGAGAAATGTATGTAAAACATTTGATCTTGTAATTTTCCTTGTAAATTTATGTACAAGTAAATATAGTGTGTGACACGTCATTGTTTTTTATCCTCTGTCTCATTCCTTAAAAGTCCAACATGGCGTTCATAAGAAAGTAGCCGCCTATCCCTTCTACATCTAGAGTGTTGTGAAAATTCTGGTAGCAGGCCAGATTCAGATTCTCAGTAAAAAATACCCACAAGTGTTAACGGAAACCGTCCATTTCCAACCGTTTAAGATAGGGAAAATGAAACCGAAATTTGACAGTTTCAGTTTTTCGGTGATATCTCAGTGCTAATCAATGATCTTTCAAGAATTTCACATTCGTTTGTATTCACGTGATTGTTGAGAGTAATGTAGTGAATCCTTTTTTACAAGTATACAGTGTGCACAACTCAACTCATAAAGCGAATTTTTTTAAACCGAAATAGCTTAGGAAATAATTGTTTTATAACTAAAAAGCATGCTATGTTTATAGTTTCTATTGTACCTTCATACGAAACTCTATTTTTGGAATTTTCACACCTAAGTTTTCACACCGCCAGTAGATATGTCTCGTATAGACGTTCCAACCGTTCTTTGAGAGTACCCTCCTCCGGTACTCTGTCGGCAGATATTTGCACTGAAAGTTTTGACACGAATAGATATGTTTTGTCCAGACGTTCCACTTGCCCTTTATGAGTACCCTCTTCCGACACATAGTTTTCGAGATATTCGCTTCGACTTCACCAATACGAGTCCAGACGCAAATATATTGGACCAAAACAAATAGACATTACTTTACCTTTTTGGTCACCTTTTTGTTGATTTTATAATTATTGCAGTTGATAAAACTATTAGATATTGCTGATGAATTGGCAAAACCGCATAGTATCGAATAATCTTAATCCTCGGCTTAATCGTATTCGTTAAATTTATATGTAATCTGTATATACCGGGTGGTGCCTAGCGCGACGCAGCATAGGGATTTCAATGGTAATTTCTTTATAGCCAATTAATTGCGCCCCTAATTATTTTAGAACAAAAGTCTAAATACGTTTTTTTAGAGAAAAAAATACTGCATCTGTTCATACGATTACTTATAATTTTCCGTTTTTCAAAACCGTAGAAATCCACAAAATAAAAAATTACATTTTTATAAATCAGTGATGCTTTGGAATCTTTTAACAAACTACAAGCGCATCGCATCTAAGTTATCGTTGTTTGACGTCGAACGATTTTTATATTTAATTCTGTTCAACTAACCGACGCGACGCAAGAAAAAGCGTCTATGGGGTAATATTTTTTAGGGAATGTAATGCTGCATCTCCATCGGATACTATTTTATCATTTTCCGGAACCAGAGTACATAATCGAAGAAAAAGAAATTGATTTGTGAAAGAATTGTTCTTAAACTTATATTCGGATTTTCCGCTACTGCAGCCAAAACGTTGAATGTATTGTCGTTTTCCTGATGATTTTGACGGACATTTTGAACGTTATTGCACTTGCAGTGATTTAACACAGTTCCTGTTCTTTGAAACTTGCGACAATTCTGTCTACTGTGGTACTGTTTGGAATCGGTCAATTGGGGTACTTCACAGTAAATAAGGACGTTACTTGGCGGGCATAAAACAACTTTAACATTTCCTCTTTCTCTTCAGTTAAATACACGATAAACAATTTTATGATTAACTAATTTATAAACAAATAAGGCAAATAATGAAAAGTTATCGCTGTTTTTTAGGTAATTCCAAGGCATATCTGATTTATTGTAAAATGAACCTTTTTATTTTGTCGATTTCTACGGTTTTGAATAACGGAAAATTCTCGGGAAAATTATAAGTAATCGTATGAACAGATGCAGTATTTTTTTCTCTAAAAAAACGTATTTAGACTTTTGTTCTAAAATAATTAGGGGCGCAGGTAATTGGCCATAAAGAAATTACCATTGAAATCCCTATGCTGCGTCGCGCTAGGCACCACCCTGTATAAAGTTCTCCTCCCGTACGTGTGTTGTGATTGAACTCCTAAACGGGTGGGCCGATTTTGATGAAATTTTTGTGTGTCCCCGGATGATTTAGATTCACAACTGGGCCTAATCGGATTATAGGATCTTTTTAAAAACTTATTTTTTCATTGACTGTGCTATTTCGTTCCCAATGTATTTACATTTTGTAAGCTGAGTTTTCGTGATCATGTATCCGTCAATATAAAGAGTGCGAAGTCGCAGGAGAAAATCGAGTAAGTAATATAATAAATTCTAATTCAGAAAGTAGTGTTGCATATTGGTTTTGGTACAATAGGTACATATCTGACTGGGCTATTAGATATGTCTCGCCCAGATGATTCATTTTGACTTTGTGAGTTACTCTCCTCCAACAAACCGTTTTGAAGATATTGGCTCTTAAAGTTATGACATTACCAATGCATATAAGTATTTCGTCTAGCTAGAAGTAACAATCACGATAAGGGGTCGAAGAGGAGAACTGCGGTTGGTAGAAATGAATTCTTTTGGTAGAGTATCATGAAGGATATTACCAATCCCCCCCCCCCTCAACCCTCCATTTTATAAGGGCTAAAGTAGAATTATACTAGAGTTGCCGTATTTACGTAGAGCCTTGTAGTAAAAAATGAGATTTTTTTAAAATTAAAATTTGGGTCAATTTTTCACGTTCGTGATTTTTGGGGAAAGTTTGTGGAACTTTTTCCCAAATCTACTATCTTATACTGTAGAACTATTTTAGATGCAAATATAATGTAATCAGAAATTAAAAAAATTTTAGGTGGATGAAAAGAGGATAAATTTTATCAGTTGGAGCGTTATTTTTTTTGTTCATTTACCTACCAGAAATTGGGTCAAATTTTACTCGAGACGTCTTATAATAGGTTAAGAAAGGATAAGTCAATCGAGCTTTACATTGGGCTTTGTGTAAGAAATTTTAAACTGGTCATTATTGTCCATAATTTATACTGGACGATTCTTTATAGAAATGACTTGCTTTTAAATCGCCCTGTAACTTTTCCCAAAGTTGGGTTCGGGGCGAAGGCCTTTTTGGCTTTTCGCAAATTGTTAAGTTGAATCACAATCTACTTCGTGACTTTTAAAATTGAATAACGGTATGAAAGTCAGATTGGTACAAAGTCAAATAAATTGAGTTAAAGAATAATAAAATTATAGTTGAGTTTGAATTTGAAAACTGCTTCGTTTACCGTAAGGGGTGTTAATTAACTTATTTTTAATCCAAAGACCATAGTCGAGAATGACATAGCGTGAAAATGTTGACGTGCGAAGAGCGCTGCGAGTAGGTATAAAAAACAAACGAGGAAAGGAGGGTACCGTTTCTTCGGCAGCATTGAAATCTGGCCACCCTAATCAGCGCTTGAGAAATAAGAAAAATACCGGCAACTAGTGATATTGTAATTTGTTTGTCAAGTTATTACGTGAATACTTTTAACTTTCTAAAATACAACACGAGAATGACGTAAAATATTAATTATTAATTAAGTGAATTGTAGCAGCAGTTATTGCGAATTAAGTATACTTTGGTATTGAGACGTCCACGTCGGATACGCATAAATTTTGAAAAAGAAAAACCAAAGCGAAACGAATATTTGCGCAAGCCCGTATGTAAATAAGACGATAAGAAAAGCGAAACGCTAATAAAAGTGCAATAAGTAAGCTAATCGGCCATGTTAGTTCGGATGTAATACGTAGCAGCGAATTTTACAACGCGTAAAATAAGTAAGAAAATTCACTGCGGGTGCCCCCCGACTACGATGTGGCCCCACTGCCAAGTCCGGGGGCTGCGATAACGCAGTCGGAGCGACCAGCGCTTGGCTGCATGCCCGAATCGACCTCGTAACGCCGACTTGTATCTACCTAACCAATTTGACAGCTACTATGAAAATTAAATGGTTTTCTAGGTTAATATTTCACTATTTCTCGACAACATATTGAACAAATCGCACTTATTTCACGATAAAACGTTACGTGCAACATTGGCCACCCTTAAACATCGCTTGATGGCGGCCGAACACTCGAGATAATGTGAAAAACCAGATATAAACAAAGCAAATGACCTGTTAGACAATTTCCTCATTTGTACACATTTTAAAGTAAAATTTCACGGGGAAACGCGTTTAAAAAGCCGAATTTCTCTCCCGATTACGTTTCGCGACATCGCCACTTAACCGAATTGAAAAAGAAATTCGTTATTTAAGGGTAGCAAAAGCGTGAATTAGTAAGAAAAACAAAATAGAGGGTTTCTTACCTTCCCTGATATTGGTTTCACAACGCCACCTATCTTGATATGCGTCGTCTATTCTTCCCACAAAAAGCACGTATTCACGACAGCCTCGTACGCCGACCGCAACCGAACCTACAACGAGCCGTTTGTTTGTGATACACCGTAATAAATTTTATCTAAACTTATTTTAGAAAAATATTAAGGGAAAACGGGGAAACTCGCCCGGAAAACCGAATTTTTTGCGAGAAAACGAAAGTACGTAACGTGAGGATGCGTTTTCCGGCGAAAATTCTAAACTGAATCGTTTACAACTGCCAAATAACGATTAATTTAGTTAAAAGATTAAATGCAATGATACTTCTATTCCGTCACACTATTAGGACGTGGTATTCTTTCCGTAGGAATGTAGGAAAGTTAGTTGATTCTGTTACCGCTAGTTGGCAAAACGGCGTGATCTTTTTTGTATTATTCATTTTCCAACTTAATTTATTATGCGACGAGTTCAAGGTTTCGTTGTTTTCTTATTGAAAAATTTCCTTCCACGTGTACCGTTATGGCGTTATCAACGTATAACGAATTCTTTTTGCTCGCCAAGGGGTGAAGGGGTGCGCGTTTTGTAACTTTTAACAGTTCGTAACCCGTTCTAATTGCACACCCTCTTCCTTTCCACCATTCAGTTAGCTTCAAGTCACCCGTTAAGTTTTGCATTTATTGGACTCGAAACCTTTCTAATATCCTTGCGATTAGAAAGTTAATTTACCATATCTTTATTTTTATCGTTTATTACATTCACGCCTAATTTCACTGGACATAGGTACAACGGCTTATTTCAAACGCTGTATGTAAATCGGTTGATAAATGAACCATTGGTACTTCCCCTACGTAAGCTGGGAAACACGCGTACAGTTAACCGCAGCATCATTCGCCATCAATTTTCCTTCTAAAGTACATTATTTGTAATTTATGCCAATCAAAATCAAACATTTAAGGAAACTTTATTTACTTACATTCGTAAATTTATTCTAGCACTGGTGACTGGTGTAACATGACCACGTTTGTCTTTGCGAAGCTGCTTTTTATATTGTTACCACAGTCAAGAGCCTAAGCACTACGTTTATTAGTGGAATCAATACTGTACTCAACTTGTAGGTACTTATAAGGGTAATTTAACCCACGTTGTAGCTCCAATAATAAGAAACAGAGCAATTGTGCTTTAATTCGCATCGGAATAATTCGAAAAGGTAGGTATCTTCTGGGGTATTTTTCATCTAAGTCATTTCGCTTTAGTAGTATTACAGCGTACGGGAAATTCGCCCTATCGCTGAAGGTAGCTTGTAATTCGGATTCACAAATATTACAGTTAACCAGCTTAAGAAAAGGATGAAAACAATATAAATGAACTACCAGGGTCCAGGAGCATGCAAAAACCTTACAGAGCAAAACTTACCTAAATAACTATATCCCTTATAAATAACTCCGGTAAAAATTGCTTTTTTCTGAAACTACTTTAGAAACAACTACTTTTGTTCGTCTCTAAAAAGGGTGAAGAAAATGTGATTTTCTTTTCTAGTGAGGAAAGTAAAAAAGCAATTGCTGCGTTAATCTTAATAATGACATTTAAAATTAAAACATAGGTACATCTAGATTGCTATGCGTCAAACTGCATTATTATTTATTGCATACGATAATTTTTCAATTTTGATTGTAGTTTCAGAAAAAAATTAAGTGTAAAACTTGAAAAGAAAGTGTTTTTCAACTCTCGCTACGTTTATGTGTCAAACTTTGAACTCAAGTTGAAAAACTCCACTTTCTTCTCTAGTTGTACAAATAACTAATTTGTTATTAATGATCCTCAGATCCTTTATAGTTTTGTATTGTCGTCCGTCCGTGTGCGCTATAGCTCTTTTTAAATGTGGCCGATTGTGTTGAAATTTGGTGCACAGGTACTTTGGACATTAAGGGCGGACGCTATTGATTTTCAGGAAGATGATTCAACAGGAACAAAAGTTATAGGACTCGAGTGAATCGGGAACAGGAAAAACTGCGGGCTCAATATAATAGAAATCAACATATTTCATTCCCTAGTGCCCGGTTTCACAAACGATGATTAAGGTTAATTACTGATTAAAAATATTAGAATGGAAAACATCTGAGCGTATCATCAAAGGTGGCTAAGATTCTAATATTTTTAATCATTGATTAAACCTTAATCATCGTTTGCCAAACCTTGTATAACAATTAAATATAACTCTTTTCTGACATGAATTTGATGCATTCTTGGCGACCACGTGGATTTTGATCAAAACATGTTTAAACCTCAGTTGTTTCGGCGCGCTATAAATTTAAATCATACAAGTACAATCGGGCACTCGGGGCACTCGGGCGGATTCGCGAAAACGCCTAAAAATGTAGAGACAAGGGCTAGAGAAGACGGAACGATGTGCGAGATTTGAGTTAAGCATGCACGAGTTTTACGCGCATTTATCAATTTAAAAGTGAAAAAACCAAACCAATCTTTGGGGGCCCCCATCAGCCGGTACAGCAGCTCACCGAAATCAGCCACTCCAGGTACGTACCCAACTTTAATTTATGTATTTGTATGGTTCGGGCGGAAATTATCATTTAACCAAAAAATATATCTTATGGTCCTTCAGTCCACAAATTACAAAAAAATTAACTTAAAATACAAACACATGTCAAAATCGTTATTTTTGCACCTAGATCGTTGGGAAAAGGATCAAGAGCGTTATCTTAATGCCCAAGACATGAATTTGATGAATGTTTGGCGACCACATGGATTTTGATCAAAACATGTCAAAATCGTTATTTATGCACCTAGAACGTTGGGAAAAAGACTAAGAGCCCATGACATGAATTTGATGCATTTTTGGCAACTGTAAGATTAAAATAAATGGTCGTTGAAAAAGTGATGGTAATACTGAGGATCCTTCGATATTTCATTGTATCGGTTTATTCTCTTATGTTGTAATAAGCTGGATAAACTTTTATAAAATCATGCAAAAAATAATAAACACTTTGCCAAGACAAATATTTCGGATCCAGACGATAAAGGAACAAATCTAGCATGATACAAACAAAATTGCAGACGTTATAATTGTAGCCCCTATTTTTGGAAGTGTAGATTCGTTCCTTTAGGCCCCGAGTCTAGTCTGCAATATCGTTCTTGGCATAAGTGTTTCTTATATATTTTGCATGATTTATCTATCCTGTTACAAGCTTAATAAACGGAGTTATTAAGTTTAGCATGGGCTTTTGTGACCTGTTAATAAGTAAAATAGTTATATAAAGGAATAACGAATAAGCTCTACTCATTGGAGTAACCCCTATCCCTGTTTAATAATTTTTGTTTTGTAAGGTTTTTGCATGCTTATCGTAGATAATTTATATTGCTATCAATGCGATTATACCTACGCATTTTAGAACTTTTTTTTAAAATAATAATTCACAATGTGGTATAACTTATAGCTAGTGATCAACAGTAATACTCGTATTTGTGAATGCAAATCCGAATCAGCGACATAAATTCGCAAAATGCGTTATCTCTGTGGATGTGCGGCCAATTCGTATTCGAGCAATTTATACACAGTAGCTTCATAATTCGCAACGGGATAATTTGCACCTACAATTTTTGCTTCTTGGATAATTTGGTACTCACATTCTCAGAATATGGATTATTCACAGAGAACTCTCTTTATGGTGTGTTTAAATCAGTAAAATTTTGTCATGTGGACAAATGG
>NW_022170511.1:15384268-15416813 GCF_008802855.1 Photinus pyralis | reverse complement strand
TAAAATAGTATATTAAGTATGGAGAACGGTAAGGGATTTTTACCGTTCGAAGACAATTGTTTGGAGGAGGAGCGAAGCGACGACTCCAATTATTGTCTGAGAACGGTAACCCTTAACGTTCGACGTGCTTATAAAATTTTTTGCGCGATCGAAATTAAAATTATCCAACCAATATAACCATGCACTAAGAAATTAACGAGCAGAATAAATCGAAATGATCGAAGTGGTATGGTGTACATCACTAGGCAACCAGTTTAAATGTCAAAATTGAAATTAATAATTTCATAAAAATGTGCATGTGTCTGATGTAGTTTACTAGCTTTGCACTACCTTTATGACTTTATGAGCGTCTTGCTATAGGAAACAACAGCACAAATTGTACGATTAATGTACCTAACAATAATTAAAGATTGAATGTAATGTAAGATTATTGATTTTTAAAAAGGCGTCGGTAAGTATTTTTGCTGTTCTGTTTTTAGATCGGTAAGTAATTTTGGCGTCGTCGTAATCATAGCAACTGGTAAATGCTACGTACTGTCATGGAAACACACATGGTAAATAGTCAGAAATGACCGATCGCGCAAAAAACTTAACAAGAACGGTTAATTATGTTTCAAGTGAAAAGGTTGATAGGTATTGTGTTAATTTATGGAGCCAAAAAGCAATGTGCTCGGCGAACTGTAAGCGTCCGGACAAGGTAACTTCTAATAGGTAGGTACGTCCTAAAAGTTATTGCTAAATTTATTCAGGCTGGATCTGTTGCAAATTTAAAACATAATCAATCAGCCACGAGTTTTAAATGGAGCCGCTCGAATTGAGGTATACTTACTATACATATTGGGTCAATACAACCGACCGAATTTACTTATTCGTCTTCAATCAAGTTTATTGCTATATTTACTGTAACTTCACTTTGTCCCAGTGCTCCAAGGGTCTCATACCTACTTTGATTTCCAAAAAATAATACAGTGCTGCGAATCTCACACAGAGTAGGGTGGAATAGGTACCTATACAAAATATAAACATTACGTTTACGTTTTAGTTTCAAATGCAAATTTAAGTCCAAATTAAGAAAAATATTTTATGTTGTCGGCGTAATAAGCTCATACCGTTGAGTGAAGGATCTTCACTCAACGCTCATACTGTATTATAAAAAAAAGGAAAAAGTGTACGTACTTAGATTTGATAGTTACATAAAACTACTACTGCTCCGCATACATGCTCCATCTATACAGCATTATGGTAAACAGAAATCCTCTATAAACGTGTATTTACAGTTTACATTTGCAACGTAAGTCGTAAAGAATGGTCAAACATGGAAAACTAAAAATTATGCAAATACGAATTTGTTCTTTAGGTAGGGTAGGCATAGACAAAAGGCGGTTTATCTGTTATTTAGGTACTATGTATTATCTATACTAATTTAATTTACAAATTACACCTAGTAGTTTGGGCGCTATTTAAGTTGAGATCATTGAATTTATAATTTCTATGGGAGTTACCTAACCATGTAAAATCCAGCATATTTAATTTGACAATAGAAGCTAAAATTATAGGTATGTATATTTAACTGTAACATTGACATAATGAGAACATGGTTCCACAACTCACTAAAACGACTTCACAAGGGGATTGATCGCTCCTATTTTTACTCGTCGCCATCTGATTATGGTTTCAAGCAATTACACTGCTCCTCTCACGATACATTTTTTAATATCTTCGATTTCGAATTCAGATTCACAAGTATAGGCACAGGCGGCCAGCTAAGATACACCAAATTGATTGGTAAAAAAGTAGGTAAGTACTTATATACATAAATTACGACGAGCTTACAAAACCTTTACGGAACAACAAAAATGATCAACTACATTCTAGAAATAATGTAATTCCCATAAGCATCCTTTATAATTAACTTATTAACAGGCTACAAATACTTTTTAAATCAAGCTAAACGTAAGAAGCGCTTCTGTCTACCCATCGGAGGATACATAAAGATACAATAATGTAGTTAGTGATAAAATTACAAATTCTACAATTTGCTTTTTAAAAGGCAGAAAAATTTTTTAAAAGTCCGGTTAAAAATAGAAAATACTTCTGTACAGAAAAATTTTTCAGACTCAGGATAGTTTTGTAGATTCAGAGGCCAAAAAGACGAATCTGATGCCTTCCAAATATAGGGGTAACGTTTTAGGAACATTTTCCGCCCATCAATTCTGCGACGCTATTCTTCGCCAACAATTCTGACAACCCAACTTTTCCCCTGCACAATTCTTAGTACGTATCTATCTTTCCAAAGAGAAGCTCTTCCTCGGACGACTTACTAATTATAACGCATGTTACAAAATAAGTAATTATTAATTCATTACTTTGTTATTGAGATCTATATAGTTAACACAAAATCTCTTTATTAGCGATCCTCGAGATCGTTTTTGTATTGCTGTCTGTTTCTCCGTCCGTCCGTGTGCCCGCGATAACTGTGTTTAGAAACGTCCGATTGCTTTGACAATTTATTTACACATTAGGGCAGCAAAATCTCAATCCCGGTATTTGCGGGATTTTTAGATGTGAATCCCGCGGGATCCCGGTATTAGGTATACTTGTTTAGTTATTTAGTATTGTCATTAGAAAACTGATATAAAAGCGTATCAATTAGGTTCTATAATAGCTTATCCTTAATAAACATATTTTATTTTGTAGTAGATATTAAATTGACATTTTAAAAGGTCGCTCTTTAACCGTAAGGGTAGAGAAAGTGGTTACTTTCACCGCAATGATAAATAAAGTGAAACAGATGATTGTGCATTCTAATGACAAACGTCATTCTTATTTCTAATGGGACGGGAAGCACAATATAAAATGACGTTCAGAACATATGGCAATACTGTTGGAAACGACCGTGACGGCAGAACGTAAACTTACTATTTTTGACCTCTAAATTAAATTCAGAATTGTCAGAAACGTGACAATGATTTATATGACTTCTGCTATAAAATAAAGTTTTGTATTATACACGACAAAAAAGAGAAACTAACCATCTCGTGAAAGTTCTTTCTTTCTCTTTCTTTCACTGAATGGTTGAAATATCCCTTTATCGTTTTATATAATATACAGTGTGTCCCAGATTATGTGAACACAATATTGGATGTTTTTGACAAAGGGCAGTATGCACACACAACATCCTGGGATCTAACAAAAGCCTTCGATTGCATCAATACAGATCTAATGATTCAAAAACTACGCCATTACAATTTCAATCAAACTTCCCTGCAGTTAATTAAATCTTACCTTACAACAGAAACCAGATTGTCAATCTAAACTATAATTTGTCAGAAAAACGAGTAGTAAAGTGCGGGTTACCCCAAGGCTCAATCTTAGGTCCTACCCTTTTCATTATATTCATTAATGATTTATTTGATAATGTGTCTGCAAATAATCTCATACTTTACGCAGATGATTCAAATAGCATAAATATCGCAACCTCTCTTGAAAATCTTCATTCTAAAATATACCATACAAACAAGGAGATAAATTAATGCTAATCAGCTAGCTGTAAATGACAGTATTCAGATACTAGGCGTCAGCTTAAGTACTACTCTACAGTGGAACATACATGTGAACAATGTTGCAAACAAACTGACTCTTATTAAATGTTTAAAGAATACCGTTTCAAATAACGTCTTAATGAGTGCATATTACGGGAATTTTCAGAGTATATTGTCTTATGCAATTGTTCTGTGGGGAAATTCTTACGCGAATAAACGCCTTTTTGCTATTCAGCGAAGAGTTGTCGGAATTCTTAGTGGTATCAATTATAGAGTCGACTGTAGAGACTCATTTACTAAATTAAAAATCTTAACTATGCCGTCATTATTTATTTTAGAGTCAGTCACATACGTGCATAAATTTAAATATCAAAGCATACAAAATCATTCTCATATACATCATCACGACACAAGAAATAAAAACAGCATCTACTTACCCTTTAAAAGAATATGTAAAACTCAGTCCAGCTCAAATTACCTTTGCTTTAAACTATATAATCATCTTCATATCACCAGCAAAATAGAAAATTCTAACACTTTTAAGAAATTAGTTAGAAACTTTCTACTGTGTAAAGCATACTACACAGTAGATGAGTTTTTAAGTGACACAGACATCGGTGATATGAAGATAGGCGACTGAAAACANTTTACGGAACAACAAAAATGATCAACTACATTCTAGAAATAATGTAATTCCCATAAGCATCCTTTATAATTAACTTATTAACAGGCTACAAATACTTTTTAAATCAAGCTAAACGTAAGAAGCGCTTCTGTCTACCCATCGGAGGATACATAAAGATACAATAATGTAGTTAGTGATAAAATTACAAATTCTACAATTTGCTTTTTAAAAGGCAGAAAAATTTTTTAAAAGTCCGGTTAAAAATAGAAAATACTTCTGTACAGAAAAATTTTTCAGACTAAAGAGACGAATCTACCCTCCAAATACATGGGAAAAGTATAATTTTAAAAATTATCTTGTCAAAACCTCCACAAGGATAGTTTTGTAGATTCAGAGGCCAAAAAGACGAATCTGATGCCTTCCAAATATAGGGGTAACGTTTTAGGAACATTTTCCGCCCATCAATTCTGCGACGCTATTCTTCGCCAACAATTCTGACAACCCAACTTTTCCCCTGCACAATTCTTAGTACGTATCTATCTTTCCAAAGAGAAGCTCTTCCTCGGACGACTTACTAATTATAACGCATGTTACAAAATAAGTAATTATTAATTCATTACTTTGTTATTGAGATCTATATAATTAACACAAAATCTCTTTATTAGCGATCCTCGAGATCGTTTTTGTATTGCTGTCTGTTTCTCTGTCCGTCCGTGTGCCCGCGATAACTGTGTTTAGAAACGTCCGATTGCTTTGACAATTTATTTACACATTAGGGCAGCAAAATCTCAATCCCGGTATTTGCGGGATTTTTAGATGTGAATCCCGCGGGATCCCGGTATTTGCGGGATCCCGCAAAACTTTAAATAAATTGGCAAATAAGCAATTCGGTGCGGTTAACATCTGTATTAAAATAAATCGCTAATTATCACAATATTTAACAAAAAAGTACCTTCGGCCTAACTTAGAACTCAAAAAAACCTCACCTGTAAAGCACAAAAATCATAGTACATTTTTAACGAAAAAAGTTTAACAATTATTTAAAAAATAACTTCTCTGTGTTTCATTAACAAATTAATCAGAGTCGTCGGATTCATCCCGCAAAAATGCCCGGTATTTCGGGATCCCGTGATCCCGGTGTTGCATTCCCTATTACACATGTTAGGATATAAGAAAGGTGCATATGGTTATTGTTTTTCAGCTACGTAGACTATCGAGGACTATCGAGCCAAAAAGTTACAGCCCAAAAACGAACTTGAGGATCGTTCGGTATTCAGTTGTATATTATTTTATTAAAGCGTAATAAATTTAACATCATTGGCAGTGAAACTTGCTTACACTTGTTTAGTATTGTCATTAGAAAACTGATAAAAGCGTATCAAGGTTCTATAATAGCTTATCCTTAAATAAACATATTTTATTTTGTAGTAGATGTTAAATTGACATTTTAAAAGGTCGCTCTTTAACCGTGAGGGTAGAGAAAGTGGTTACTTTCACCGCAATGATAAATAAAGTGAAACAGATGATTGTGCATTCTAATGATAAACGTCATTCTTCTTTCTAATGGGACGGGAAGCACGATATAAAATGACGTTCAGAACATATGACAATACTGTTTCTATGGAAACGACCATTGCGGCAGAACCTAAACTTACTATTTTTGACCTCTAAATTAAATTCAGAATTGTCAGAAACGTGACAATGATTTATATGACTTCTGCTATAAAATAAAGTTTTGTATTATACACGACAAAAAAGAGAAACTAACCATCTCGTGAAAGTTCTTTCTTTCTCTTTCTTTCACTGAATGGTTGAAATATCCCTTTATCGTTTTATATAATATACAGTGTGTCCCAGATCGCGTGGGGTAACTTTCTTATTGGTTAAATGGACAATGTTTTGCAGTTCTGGATGCTTATATAAAATTGCCTAGTGAAAGTTCAAAATGCCGAATACGTTGGACGTAATTTAAAAAAAAACCAACATTGGTCATTTCCTTGAATGTCTTATACCATCGAAACTACCTATACGAGATACAAAAAAGTTTTACATAAAAGTTACTGTCTTTGATACGCTTTACCATTGTTTAAAATGGCTTTACTTAGAATTGATGTCAAAAAAAATTTTAAGATGGCTATTTTTAAGGAACATATACCAACTTCTTAAAGTTATAGGCGCGATATTGGATTTTTAGATTACTTAATAGATTTTTAATTCTTTTTTTGAGCTATCATAGCATAATATTGAAAATAAGATGCAAGTTATATCACTACATTTAAATGTCTTAAAATCTTGAAACAAAAAAGTTTGCAATTCGGTTTATAAATGGTCGAGAGGTCAAAAGAGCACTGTGAATGTTGCATCGAGTAGACTCAACTTTTGGCATTACGTATTATATGGCTAAATCTATGCCCATACTGAATTTCATGCAATTCCTTTCATAAGTAATCGAGATGTCAAAACGGCCTTCTTTATTTTTTGGCCTACATTGCCAATTCACGAACTCCGATCTACAAATGTGATCAAGAATCCACCTGTAAAAATTCTATTCGGTCCATTCGTTATCGAGATATCGTGCTAATGGACTGACGGACGAACGGACCGACGGACGGACGGACCGACGGACATCGCAAAATTATACACACACTAGAAGCTGGTTAATGTGAGCGATCGGTTTGATGATAGTATAGTAATAATCTTTTTTAATAAAAAAAAAAGGTCACTAGTAGAGTGGCTATTTTGCCGTCATCGATTTCAGTAAAAAGGAAAGACTGTTGGCACAAGGGTACTTTGTGGTATTTCATTCCCTAAATTCTGCTTTGTAGATAAAACAATTTCGGGTTAGTTTGTATACATATTGAATATCTTTTATTTTAAAGACAATTTATTATTATTATCATTATTATAATTACACAATTCGTATAACATGTCTAATTATCAGTGTGCACTCGCACCCAATTTTCCGGGAAACATCGGTCAATAGTTGCTCTTCTTCGGTTGTGCTTAATCTGATGTTTTCTTTTTATAGAAAATATTTGAAGATACAAATCTCGAAAAACGTTAATTGGTTTGTCCGTATTCACCTGATTTATCTCCTAATGACTTCTTTTTATTCCCTCAAGTCACAAAGAAAACGCGTGGTGTACGACTTTCAAAACAAATACAAGTTACGCCGAAGGGCTTGCTTTATTGGTCATGGCAATGATAGTGACAATCTACAGGGTGTTGTTTACTCAAAGGTCATGTTCCATTTTCTATTACTAAACTTTTTTCGGTGCGGCACTGGTAGACTGTGAAACAAAAATTCAATTTTCTGACTTGTTTAGAAACTTTATGGTCTCTTCTAATTTTTTCGTATATGTTATGAAGAAAAAAAAATAAAAAGCAATTTTCGGTAGTAAGCTAAATGAAAGTACGAGTATAATTTTTAAAATGGTTCATAGGCCTTTGTTTTTACTAGTTTTGACAGTGGGCATTGAAAATTGTATCTTGTGTTTGTGTTTGCATATATTTATTAAAGTGTACAGTTAGTAGCGTTTGCGGACCTATCTGCTTTATATGATGTTTAGTCATAACTCATAACATTTGCTAAATAATTAGCCCCTTCCATATTTACATTATATTTAGGAACCCCATGTACATAATTGTAATTTTATAATATAAATATACCTAATTATGTGATTTCGTAAGAAAAAGAATTTTTCCATACGTATAGGTCTAAGGTCGTGTGCAATTTAGATGACCAGAGACAGGAGATGGAGACTGAGACTGGAACTGGGACTAGGAGAATCCAGCGAAGATGGATGATATCAGAAACCGTTCTTGAATACCTATGTCAAAAAAATCATTCCTCCCCGTGACACTTTTCCATTTTCGGTAATCGTACCTATATCTAGAGGGGCACAAATCAGACATTTATATGGAACTGACAAATTTTTCCATAGACAAGAAAATCGTGCTAACGGTTGGACGGATAGACGGACAGACACTGCAAAATTATAAGCTCGCTAGGAGCTCGTTAATAAACGATTGTCCTAAAACGAAAACCTTTCACTGCCGAGTATATTGCGGTAACCTTTTTTAAAAAAATTATAACGGTTTCCACTCTGACTTTTTGTTGCAAAACAGCTCCAACACCAAAATCAATACCAATAGAAGCGTCAACCACTTACACTTAAAGGTGTGCCAGGTATTGGATGGGTTAATAGAATAGCATTATAGCTTTCTTTAAGATATCTAAAAGTAATTCAGCTAGTTCACCATCGGTAAAAATCTTCTTAATCGTTGAAAATCTACTGGCTTTGTAAAATACTTCATGGTTCGCCAAAATTCCAATAATTTGAGTTGAATTTCTCCATCAAAAGTGCATTTTGTAACGTTGTAACATTTCTTAAAACAAATGGCACAGACATAGGTATCAAAATTCATACAACGCAAAAATGCGAATGGTTGTACCTAATTGCTGTTTTTGGAACGTTTGGAACTTTGCGTAAAATGCGTTTTTTCATGATGCCATGATTATTAACCTTTTTTCCACATGTAAAGTAGGCTTTCTCGGCAGTTGTTCAAAGTGGTTGTTAATAATGTGGACATTATTAACTAGTAGTCAATAATGAGAACTGTCACGCTGTCATTTTTAGAAATCACAATCTGAAATTTCGCTCAATGAACGTTTAGACAAGTTCTCTAAAATGAATAATTGCCATACCATCCGTCATTTCCAGAGAAATTACATACATACAATTATCACATTTTGAAAAACTGCGAACGAAATTATATACTCTATGAAAATGACAGAACAAAATACGGCCACCTTGATTTTTACTTCCACGCACTTGATATTGACATGTTAAATTTATAAACAAAAAATTCTGTCGTTCACTTTCTTAACAATATAATATGTTAATTTAGAAGACTTCAAGTACTAGTAGTGAAAAAAATACTACCTATACAGGGTGATGCCTAGCGCAACGCAGCATAGGGATTTCAATGGTAATTTCTTTATAGTCAATTACTAGCTCCCCTAATTATTTTAGAGCAAAAGTCTAAATATGTTTCTTTTAGAGAAAAAAATACTGCATCTGTTCCTACTTTTAGTTATAATTTTCTATTTTTCAAAACCGTAGAAATCGAGAAAATAAAAAATTACATTTTTATAAATCAGTGATGCTTTGGAATCTTTTAACAAACTGCAAGCGCATCGCATCTAACTTATCGTTGTTTGACGTCGAACGATTTCCATATTTAATTCTGTTTCAACTAACCGACGCAATAAAAGGCATCTTGGGGTAATGTTTTTTTAGAGAATGTATGCTGCATCTGCATCAGATACTATTTGTTTATCATTTTTCGGAATCAGAGTACCTACATGATCGAAGAAAAAAAACTGATTTGAAGAAGATTTGTTCCTAAACTTATATTCGGATTTTCCGCTACTGCAGCCAAAACGTTGAATGTATTGTCGTTTTCCTGATGGTTTTGAGGGACATTTTGAAAGTTATTGCACTTGCAGTTCTTTAACTAATTTATAAACAAGTATAAATTTAATATACGTCAAAGGCAAATAATGAAAAGTTATCGCTGTTTTTTTAGGTAATTCCAAGGCATATTTGATTTATTGTAAAATGAACCTTTTTATTTTGTCGATTTCTACGGTTTTGAAAAACGGAAAATTATAAGTAATAGTATGAACAGATGCAGTATTTTTTTCTCTAAAAGAAACATATTTAGACTTTTGCTCTAAAATAATTAGGGGAGCTAGTAATTGACTATAAAGAAATTACCATTGAAATCCCTATGCTGCGTCGCGCTAGGCACCACCCGGTATACCACGGTGGAAGCGCCTCGAGGTGTAATCTTGGTGCTCAGGCAATAATACTTTTAGACTTCTCTACCTTGGTATATAATGTGGGTCAATTCGTTGATTAATGCACCCTATTACAAAGGTAATTCAAATTGAATATTAAAAGGTAGCCGTGAACAACTAACTATTGTAAACGTGTACCTACCTACTTCTGGAAAACTGTTCCACAAATGATAAAAGTTCGGAAAATGATACATTACTAGCGAGGAAATATTGAAGTGCGGGGCCGAGTACTTTAATGTCCGAGTCAGGTAATGTCATTTTACCGACGAGTTTTGCATTAAATTTTACCCGAAATCGTATTTTAATATAAAATTTCAATTTTTATATAGAACTTTTGATTAATAGCAATCTGTCAGTGATAACAGGAGTCATTATAGACATTTGGTAATGTCACAAATGCGGCGTAAAGTGACAACCGGCAGGAAACGAGTCCTGACAGAAAGTAGCAGGCCAGTAACTGAACGTGGAATATGGCGATACTGTGTAATTTTCCGCGTCTCTACCGAATCGCATGAAAATTTGGATTTAGGTTCTACTTACCCTCCACTTCAGGGTTGCTTTTTATTTTTTAGGGGAAAAACGACCTCTATTAGAAAAAAATCGTATAATTGTAAATTAAAGTGGGTAATTGATTCAAATCATCTTTTAAAGGAGTGAATAAATATCAATTAACATTAAACAACATAACTTAAGATTTTATCACAGTTTAACCCCTAAATCTTACCTCTAAAATAGTTATAATTATCTAACAAAAAAACTACACCAGGAAACCGAAAATATGATTTATATAAATATACACATACCGGGTGAATGCTTTCAAACCGAACATAGGGAATTAACATGGGAAAACAGTTTTTCGCAGATTGTCGCTCCCCAAATTAACTTAGAGAGTTCATAATGCCACCATTGGAAAGAAGATTTTTTTCCACGTTTTATGATATGCAAATTATTAACGTCTAGATGCACGTTTAATTATTATTTGGTGAAATTAGGTAGTCAAAATGTGTACTTGGTTTAAAAAATCACGGTAGTCATGAAAACAAGGTACGATAACTGTCAATAATTTTAATTTGTACTTACTACAAAACTTACGATGTATTCCATTGAGGAAAAAGTGTTTAGGTATTGTAAAAAACGTTTACGACGGTAATAGTTACCGCAGAGTGCGAGATTTATTTTCCGCAGGGCCGCCGATAAGGGGGATCAGCCGGGGCATTTGCCCCGAAATCTGGATATGCATATCTCTATATGAGAGAGTAGAATATAAAAAATGCACAGCAGAAGATTTAAAAAACCATACCATTGAGCAAAATTTCCTAATTACGGCACAGTGGCAGAAGGCTCGCTAGGTAAAAAACCGTTTGAGATAGACTATGGGTCAAGATCGTTAGATCAATCTCGGTACATTAGCTCTTGAAGCTCAACTTGCTAGAGAAATTAATTTTGAGCGAGTGATATTCACTTTTGCTAATAAGAAAATCCGCAAAGTTACATTGTAATTTGGTTATTTGAATTCTAACAATTCATAATAAATTATGAAATTACTGTCTGTATGAAAACTATTCAAATGTACTTCTAAGTAGTCAAGATTGAAAATGTCTAGTTTAAGATAAGGGTGATGCGACAACAAAAATTTCAATTATAGGGGCCCGGTCAAAAAATATTCCCGGGGCCCGTCGAGGCTAACGGCGGCCCTAATTTTCCGTGGAATTTAATCAAACCTCTATTCCGTCAATATCGACAATTCGACAGATAGTTTTTCAATTTGACAATTGCGGATGCTTAAATCTACGGGTCATGGCTACATGCTTTTCTGAGTTCATTTTATCTTGCGAATTTTTGATAAAATAATGAGAAAATACTTACAAGTAAAACTTAACTAATTCGCATTTACTTTAGATGAGAAAAAAATCTTCTTTCCAGTGGTGCCATTATGAACCCTCTATAAGTTAATTTGGGGAGCAACAAGCTCCGAAAAACTGTTTTCCCATGTTAATTCCCCATGTTCGGTTTGAAAGTATTCACCCGGTATATATATACACCATCTTACACAACTATTCGTGGCATTTGGGAAAAAATACATGTAAAGTGTTTGTAGATCACTGGTGTATAAATGAGGTGATATGTTACATGGACAAGTTCTATAAACCACAGTTTAAGCTAGAGAGCTAGAAGAGAGTTGAAAGGCGAAGTGTGTGACTTGTTTATTTTTATTCTTTTTGTTAAAAGGTCAAAGTGCTGATGATCATATAGTTTTGTAATTTTGTATATATTGTACAGGTGTAATAAAAATAATAATAATAATTTAATTTTAATTTTTTACCCTTATTTTTGAAAGGGTTGTAGTTGAGAGGGTTCGAATGAGTCACTAATGACGAGTGTATGCAAACTTTGATCAGCCATATCTTAACCAATTTTTGTTTTACAGAAAAACAAAAAAAATGTTCAGAAAAGCAAAAGCTACATTTTTTTATTCTTGTAAATGTTTCGTATCACTAATACTTTTGAAGTTATTTTGACAATTCAACTCATGTATAAAAAATCGCATAAGCCGCAGTGCAATTGTCACTTTGACAGCGGCAAAAGTTACCTGCAACTTTTCCAGCGACAAATGCACTAGCGGTTTTTTCACTTATTCATTTTCGAACCAATTATCGCATTATCCTTTCCCCTGTCAATAATTGATTAGTTTGGTAAATTTCTTGTTCGTTAAATTGTCCTGCCGAATTACACTCGAGGTTTGTATTTAAACCGAGTAAATTTGGGTTGTTGCAATTCAAATCAGTTTCCTTTTAGCAATTGAACTCGAAAAACTGTCAACCTAAAAATGCTCCACCTTCGGTGTCGCATTTTTATTATTTGACAGTTTTTCTCCTCTAATTGCCAGGCAACAGATTTTCATGACCTAAACAACCCCAATTTACTCGGTAAAATACAAACCTCTTGCGGAATTATAAGTGAAAAAAAGGCAATTTTTCAATATTATAATTCCTCGATTTTTTTTACCAAAAAAAAAGGG
This sequence comes from Photinus pyralis, assembly GCF_008802855.1. Lineage (NCBI taxonomy): Eukaryota > Metazoa > Arthropoda > Insecta > Coleoptera > Lampyridae > Photinus > Photinus pyralis. The sequence continues at coordinate 15,403,761 of NW_022170511.1, read as the reverse complement.
CCAACTTTATTTTGAGCGTAACTCACTTAGTTTTGATGCTAGGAACCTTTTTTCAAAAAGAAAGCCCTTTTCAAACACTTTAAAAAAGTATTCATAAGTTTTCCCCGAAAAGTCCTTCATTTTTTTGGTTATTTCACGTTGAAGTACTCGATTTGGAATTTGACGAATGAGAACCTACTTTTCATGAGCTATAACTTTGCTTCTACTGGGTCTACAGACTTCATATATAGACCATTTTGTTTGTTTTTTTATAAGCTATACCCCCCCCCCCCCCAAGTAAAAGCAACCCTGGGCTCAAGTTCACATTTGAAGTAGAGGGTAAGAGAAACCTAAATCCAAATTTTCAAGCAAATCCGTCGAGGCGCGAAAAATTACACGCCAAAACGGTCATTTACTGGCCTAATGAAAATGAAGGTTTAAAGGCGATTTTGGGTAAAAGCTATTTAATATGCCATTTGTCCACATGACAAAATTTTACTGATTTAAACACACCATGAAGAGAGTTCTCTGTGAATAATCCATATTCTGAGAATGTGAGTACCAAATTATCCAAGAAGCAAAAATTGTAGGTGCAAATTATCCCGTTGCGAATTATGAAGCTACTGTGTATAAATTGCTCGAATACGAATTGGCCGCACATCCACAGAGATAACGCATTTTGCGAATTTATGTCGCTGATTCGGATTTGCATTCACAAATACGAGTATTACTGTTGATCACTAGCTATAAGTTATACCACATTGTGAATTATTATTTTAAAAAAAAGTTCTAAAATGCGTAGGTATAATCGCATTGATAGCAATATAAATTATCTACGATAAGCATGCAAAAACCTTACAAAACAAAAATTATTAAACAGGGATAGGGGTTACTCCAATGAGTAGAGCTTATTCGTTATTCCTTTATATAACTATTTTACTTATTAACAGGTCACAAAAGCCCATGCTAAACTTAATAACTCCGTTTATTAAGCTTGTAACAGGATAGATAAATCATGCAAAATATATAAGAAACACTTATGCCAAGAACGATATTGCAGACTAGACTCGGGGCCTAAAGGAACGAATCTACACTTCCAAAAATAGGGGCTACAATTATAACGTCTGCAATTTTGTTTGTATCATGCTAGATTTGTTCCTTTATCGTCTGGATCCGAAATATTTGTCTTGGCAAAGTGTTTATTATTTTTTGCATGATTTTATAAAAGTTTATCCAGCTTATTACAACATAAGAGAATAAACCGATACAATGAAATATCGAAGGATCCTCAGTATTACCATCACTTTTTCAACGACCATTTATTTTAATCTTACAGTTGCCAAAAATGCATCAAATTCATGTCATGGGCTCTTAGTCTTTTTCCCAACGTTCTAGGTGCATAAATAACGATTTTGACATGTTTTGATCAAAATCCATGTGGTCGCCAAACATTCATCAAATTCATGTCTTGGGCATTAAGATAACGCTCTTGATCCTTTTCCCAACGATCTAGGTGCAAAAATAACGATTTTGACATGTGTTTGTATTTTAAGTTAATTTTTTTGTAATTTGTGGACTGAAGGACCATAAGATATATTTTTTGGTTAAATGATAATTTCCGCCCGAACCATACAAATACATAAATTAAAGTTGGGTACGTACCTGGAGTGGCTGATTTCGGTGAGCTGCTGTACCGGCTGATGGGGGCCCCCAAAGATTGGTTTGGTTTTTTCACTTTTAAATTGATAAATGCGCGTAAAACTCGTGCATGCTTAACTCAAATCTCGCACATCGTTCCGTCTTCTCTAGCCCTTGTCTCTACATTTTTAGGCGTTTTCGCGAATCCGCCCGAGTGCCCCGAGTGCCCGATTGTACTTGTATGATTTAAATTTATAGCGCGCCGAAACAACTGAGGTTTAAACATGTTTTGATCAAAATCCACGTGGTCGCCAAGAATGCATCAAATTCATGTCAGAAAAGAGTTATATTTAATTGTTATACAAGGTTTGGCAAACGATGATTAAGGTTTAATCAATGATTAAAAATATTAGAATCTTAGCCACCTTTGATGATACGCTCAGATGTTTTCCATTCTAATATGATTTGTTCTTTAATGGATCTAGACGTTGTATCGTTTGTTATTTTTGTATGTCAATTTGTCACTCATTTACTATAATGTATAATTTTAAATGGAATAAAGCCTAGCTTTATAAAAGGTTAAAATTAGTATTATAACAATTTATTCCATTTAAAAAAAATGGATAGATTCTTACGTCCCGAACGCTTTGACGGAGATCCGACGTTAAGTTCCACCACCTTGGAATGGGAACATTGGAAGAAAACTTTTGAGAATTTTCTCAAAGCTCGACAAGCCTCATCTGCCTCTACTACAATGGGCCCTGATGCAACAAGTAATATTCAATTGCTTTCTGAAGCCGTCAAGCTACAGCTGCTGGTAAACTACATCTCGCCACGAGTATTTGCGTACGTATGTGACTGTGAAACTTACACTGATGCGCTTATTATTCTCGATGCTCTATACATCAAACCTCGAAATGTAATTTACGCCAGGCATGTGCTTGCCACGAGGCGTCAACAGTTTGGAGAATCTATTGACACTTACCTCCAGGCACTTAAACAATTGTCTAAGGAATGCCAATTCACTGCAGTGGATGCTGAGACAAATAAAAACGAGAATATACGAGGAGCATTTATCGCAGGAATTATTTCATCAGAGATCCGTCAGAGACTTTTGGAGAATCTGACATTATCCTTAGATCAAGCTTACACTCTAGCTCTGTCAATGGAAACAGCTGAAAGAAATTCTGCAATATTTAAAACTCAATCTTCTATCGTCAATGCAATTTCACCTAATCCGTCTTCTACTGTGGAAACAGTAGCTGTAATACCAAAATCTACGGAAACCAAAAATTATTCAAAACGTAAATGCTTTTTTTGTGGTGGCTCTGTCCACGCTCGGAAAAACTGTCCAGCAGTGGATGTTGAGTGCCATACCTGTGGAAAGAAAGGCCATTTTTCAACTGTTTGTCGCAGTAAAAACAGTGCTGCCTGTTTTCAAGAAAAATATGAAAACTACACTGCTTATATCACCGCTGCTGCACCTTCTTCGCTTCAAAAAGCTATGGTTACAGCATTCGTAAAAGGAGTTCGCGCTGACGCTCTTATCGATACAGGAAGCAGCATCAGTTTCATTAATGAAGGATTCGCGAATCTGCTTAATCTAAGAAAACAACATTGTAAACAAACTGTATCAATGGCTTCCTCATCTCTCAAGTCACAAGTGAAACATCTCACACGGCAAACTATTCGCATTGGAGAATGCTCATACAGAAATCTAGAACTTCTCATTGTAAAAGACCTATGTGCAGACATGATCATTGGTCATGATGTATTGCAGATGCACTCGAGTTTGGAACTTGCATTTGGAGGACCAAAACAAACACTCAAAATTTGCTCTGTAGCCGAAGCAACCGTGCCCGCTGTACCATTATTTACTAACTTATCTACAGAATGCAAACCAATTGCAATAAGATCCCGCAAACACTCACATGAGGATGAACTATTCATAGCTGCTGAAGTAAAGAAACTGTTACGAGAAGGTATAATTGAAGAAAGCCAGTCTCCCTGGAGAGCACAAGTTTTGATCACTAATAACACGAACCATAAGAAAAGGATGGTTATTGACTATTCGCTACACGCAACTAGATGCATATCCACTACCAAATATAGAAGAAGTTGTCACGAAAATCTCAAATTACACTGTATTCAGTACTATAGATCTGCAGAGTGCCTATCACCAAGTCCCAATTCTTTCTCAAGAAAAGAAGTACACTGCATTCGAAGCTGCCAGAAATTTATACCAGTTTACTAGAGTTCCTTTTGGCGTAACCAACGGTGTATCTGCTTTTCAAAGAACAATTGATTGGGTGATTCGAAAAGAAGAATTATCAGGTACATTCGCATATATTGATGATATAACTGTTTGTGGAAAAACGCAAGAAGATCATGACATGAACCTTGAAAAATTTATGCATGCAGTTAATAAATACGGGCTTACGCTAAACAAGGAGAAAAGTAAGTTCAATCTTAAATCAATTAAAATATTGGGTTACTCTATTGACAACCACATCATCAGACCTGACAACGACAGATTGAAACCTCTACTTGACTTACCTCCTCCAAATGATGTCGCTTCACTTCGTAGAACACTGGGAATGTTCGCCCATTACTCTAAATGGATTCCAAATTTCTCAGAGAAAATTCACCCCCTTGCTCATAGTCCATAATTTCCATTGAACAATGATGCGCTAAACGCTTTCGAAAACTTGAAGTCTATGATTGCAAAGTCTACTGTTAATGCTATCGATAATAACATCTCATTCACAGTTGAAACAGATGCCTCGAACCATTCAATTGCCGCTACGCTTTCACAAAACTCGAGACCAGTGGCTTTCTATTCTAGAACTTTGCACAATTGTGAACAAAATCATTCGGCTATTGAGAAGGAGGCCTACGCCATTGTTGAGTCGTTGAAGAAATGGCGGCACTTCTTAATTGGAAAACCTTTCAAATTAATCACAGATCAGAGATCTGTAAGCTTTATGTTTAACTCTAAATTACCTAGTAAAATAAAGAACGAGAAAATTCAAAGATGGCGTTTGGAACTATCTCCGTTCAATTACGATATCATCTACAGACCTGGACGAGAAAACCACGTTGCTGACGCTTTGTCAAGAATCTCTGCTAGTATGAATTCACAATCAAGAAATCTGAAATTGAAGGAACTGCACGATCATTTATGTCACCCTGGTATAACGAGAATGCACCATTGGCTCAAAAATAAGAATTTACCATATACAATTGAAGAAATCCGAGTTATGACTAACAACTGCCGCACTTGTGCAGAAATAAAACCGAAATATTATAGGCATTCAGATCCACTACCAGAACTAATTAAAGCAACGTCACCTTTTGAGCGAATCAGCATCGATTTTAAAGGTCCTGTTCCCACGAATACCAAGAATAGATTCATACTTACAGTCATTGATGAATACTCTCGTTTTCCATTTGCTTTTCCATGCTCCGATGTAAGCGCAAAGACTGTAATTACTCATCTAAATTCACTTTTCATGTTGTTTGGTATGCCGAGCTATGTACACTCAGATCGAGGTGCATCGTTTATGTCTAGTGAAGTAAAGCAGTACTTGCACTCACGAGGTATTGTCACGAGTAGTACTACCGCCTACAATCCTCAAGGAAATGGTCAAGTTGAAAAACTTAATTCAACATTATGGAAAGCAATTCAACTAGCTCTGAAGACTCACAATTTACCAATTGAACAATGGGAAAAAGTTCTATCATTCGCTCTACATTCCATTCGTTCTCTTTTATGTACTACGATTAACTGCACAGTGCACACCACATGAAAGGATGTTTCGACACAATAGAAGATCTCCTAATGGAACTTCTATGCCTACATGGCTGACAGAGGCAGAACAAGTATTATTGCGTCGTTGTGACCGAAGTAGTAAATACCAGCCTCTCGTTGAAGAGGTAGACTTGTTGGAGTCAAACGCTGACTATTCCTTTGTTCGCCTCCGAGATGGACGTGAAACCACTGTATCCAACAGACACCTGGCTCCCATTGGAGGACAAGGAGAGATAATAGCCTCTAGACCAGAACCTGAAGTTGTTGTCCAACAACCTCACCCGCCAACAATAAATCAAGATATCAATCTAGAGCTTCAAGATTCAAATGTGCAACTTCAGCCTGTTGTGGATCTAGAATCAGAAACATTAAGACGATCAGCTAGAACTAGAAGACCACCACTATATCTCAGAGACTATAGTTCTAGTTGAAATTTATTATTGTTATGGTGGAAATTTTGAAAGCCACGATGAATGATATGATTTGTTCTTTAATGGATCTAGACGTTGTATCGTTTGTTATTTTTGTATGTCAATTTGTCACTCATTTACTATAATGTATAATTTTAAATGGAATAAAGCCTAGCTTTATAAAAGGTTAAAATTAGTATTATAACACATTCTAATATTTTTAATCAGTAATTAACCTTAATCATCGTTTGTGAAACCGGGCACTAGGGAATGAAATATGTTGATTTCTATTATATTGAGCCCGCAGTTTTTCCTGTTCCCGATTCACTCGAGTCCTATAACTTTTGTTCCTGTTGAATCATCTTCCTGAAAATCAATAGCGTCCGCCCTTAATGTCCAAAGTACCTGTGCACCAAATTTCAACACAATCGGCCACATTTAAAAAGAGCTATAGCGCACACGGACGGACGACAATACAAAACTATAAAGGATCTGAGGATCATTAATAACAAATTAGTTATTTGTACAACTAGAGAAGAAAGTGGAGTTTTTCAACTTGAGTTCAAAGTTTGACACATAAACGTAGCGAGAGTTGAAAAACACTTTCTTTTCAAGTTTTACACTTAATTTTTTTCTGAAACTACAATCAAAATTGAAAAATTATCGTATGCAATAAATAATAATGCAGTTTGACGCATAGCAATCTAGATGTACCTATGTTTTAATTTTAAATGTCATTATTAAGATTAACGCAGCAATTGCTTTTTTACTTTCCTCACTAGAAAAGAAAATCACATTTTCTTCACCCTTTTTAGAGACGAACAAAAGTAGTTGTTTCTAAAGTAGTTTCAGAAAAAAGCAATTTTTACCGGAGTTATTTATAAGGGATATAGTTATTTAGGTAAGTTTTGCTCTGTAAGGTTTTTGCATGCTCCTGGACCCTGGTAGTTCATTTATATTGTTTTCATCCTTTTCTTAAGCTGGTTAACTGTAATATTTGTGAATCCGAATTACAAGCTACCTTCAGCGATAGGGCGAATTTCCCGTACGCTGTAATACTACTAAAGCGAAATGACTTAGATGAAAAATACCCCAGAAGATACCTACCTTTTCGAATTATTCCGATGCGAATTAAAGCACAATTGCTCTGTTTCTTATTATTGGAGCTACAACGTGGGTTAAATTACCCTTATAAGTACCTACAAGTTGAGTACAGTATTGATTCCACTAATAAACGTAGTGCTTAGGCTCTTGACTGTGGTAACAATATAAAAAGCAGCTTCGCAAAGACAAACGTGGTCATGTTACACCAGTCACCAGTGCTAGAATAAATTTACGAATGTAAGTAAATAAAGTTTCCTTAAATGTTTGATTTTGATTGGCATAAATTACAAATAATGTACTTTAGAAGGAAAATTGATGGCGAATGATGCTGCGGTTAACTGTACGCGTGTTTCCCAGCTTACGTAGGGGAAGTACCAATGGTTCATTTATCAACCGATTTACATACAGCGTTTGAAATAAGCCGTTGTACCTATGTCCAGTGAAATTAGGCGTGAATGTAATAAACGATAAAAATAAAGATATGGTAAATTAACTTTCTAATCGCAAGGATATTAGAAAGGTTTCGAGTCCAATAAATGCAAAACTTAACGGGTGACTTGAAGCTAACTGAATGGTGGAAAGGAAGAGGGTGTGCAATTAGAACGGGTTACGAACTGTTAAAAGTTACAAAACGCGCACCCCTTCACCCCTTGGCGAGCAAAAAGAATTCGTTATACGTTGATAACGCCATAACGGTACACGTGGAAGGAAATTTTTCAATAAGAAAACAACGAAACCTTGAACTCGTCGCATAATAAATTAAGTTGGAAAATGAATAATACAAAAAAGATCACGCCGTTTTGCCAACTAGCGGTAACAGAATCAACTAACTTTCCTACATTCCTACGGAAAGAATACCACGTCCTAATAGTGTGACGGAATAGAAGTATCATTGCATTTAATCTTTTAACTAAATTAATCGTTATTTGGCAGTTGTAAACGATTCAGTTTAGAATTTTCGCCGGAAAACGCATCCTCACGTTACGTACTTTCGTTTTCTCGCAAAAAATTCGGTTTTCCGGGCGAGTTTCCCCGTTTTCCCTTAATATTTTTCTAAAATAAGTTTAGATAAAATTTATTACGGTGTATCACAAACAAACGGCTCGTTGTAGGTTCGGTTGCGGTCGGCGTACGAGGCTGTCGTGAATACGTGCTTTTTGTGGGAAGAATAGACGACGCATATCAAGATAGGTGGCGTTGTGAAACCAATATCAGGGAAGGTAAGAAACCCTCTATTTTGTTTTTCTTACTAATTCACGCTTTTGCTACCCTTAAATAACGAATTTCTTTTTCAATTCGGTTAAGTGGCGATGTCGCGAAACGTAATCGGGAGAGAAATTCGGCTTTTTAAACGCGTTTCCCCGTGAAATTTTACTTTAAAATGTGTACAAATGAGGAAATTGTCTAACAGGTCATTTGCTTTGTTTATATCTGGTTTTTCACATTATCTCGAGTGTTCGGCCGCCATCAAGCGATGTTTAAGGGTGGCCAATGTTGCACGTAACGTTTTATCGTGAAATAAGTGCGATTTGTTCAATATGTTGTCGAGAAATAGTGAAATATTAACCTAGAAAACCATTTAATTTTCATAGTAGCTGTCAAATTGGTTAGGTAGATACAAGTCGGCGTTACGAGGTCGATTCGGGCATGCAGCCAAGCGCTGGTCGCTCCGACTGCGTTATCGCAGCCCCCGGACTTGGCAGTGGGGCCACATCGTAGTCGGGGGGCACCCGCAGTGAATTTTCTTACTTATTTTACGCGTTGTAAAATTCGCTGCTACGTATTACATCCGAACTAACATGGCCGATTAGCTTACTTATTGCACTTTTATTAGCGTTTCGCTTTTCTTATCGTCTTATTTACATACGGGCTTGCGCAAATATTCGTTTCGCTTTGGTTTTTCTTTTTCAAAATTTATGCGTATCCGACGTGGACGTCTCAATACCAAAGTATACTTAATTCGCAATAACTGCTGCTACAATTCACTTAATTAATAATTAATATTTTACGTCATTCTCGTGTTGTATTTTAGAAAGTTAAAAGTATTCACGTAATAACTTGACAAACAAATTACAATATCACTAGTTGCCGGTATTTTTCTTATTTCTCAAGCGCTGATTAGGGTGGCCAGATTTCAATGCTGCCGAAGAAACGGTACCCTCCTTTCCTCGTTTGTTTTTTATACCTACTCGCAGCGCTCTTCGCACGTCAACATTTTCACGCTATGTCATTCTCGACTATGGTCTTTGGATTAAAAATAAGTTAATTAACACCCCTTACGGTAAACGAAGCAGTTTTCAAATTCAAACTCAACTATAATTTTATTATTCTTTAACTCAATTTATTTGACTTTGTACCAATCTGACTTTCATACCGTTATTCAATTTTAAAAGTCACGAAGTAGATTGTGATTCAACTTAACAATTTGCGAAAAGCCAAAAAGGCCTTCGCCCCGAACCCAACTTTGGGAAAAGTGAGCTACTTCCTGTTGGTTGTTGGGGTTGAAATTGGTGGATGTAAACCCGTGATTTACAGGGCGATTTAAAAGCAAGTCATTTCTATAAAGAATCGTCCAGTATAAATTATGGACAATAATGACCAGTTTAAAATTTCTTACACAAAGCCCAATGTAAAGCTCGATTGACTTATCCTTTCTTAACCTATTATAAGACGTCTCGAGTAAAATTTGACCCAATTTCTGGTAGGTAAATGAACAAAAAAAATAACGCTCCAACTGATAAAATTTATCCTCTTTTCATCCACCTAAAATTTTTTTAATTTCTGATTACATTATATTTGCATCTAAAATAGTTCTACAGTATAAGATAGTAGATTTGGGAAAAAGTTCCACAAACTTTCCCCAAAAATCACGAACGTGAAAAATTGACCCAAATTTTAATTTTAAAAAAATCTCATTTTTTACTACAAGGCTCTACGTAAATACGGCAACTCTAGTATAATTCTACTTTAGCCCTTATAAAATGGAGGGTTGAGGGGGGGGGGGATTGGTAATATCCTTCATGATACTCTACCAAAAGAATTCATTTCTACCAACCGCAGTTCTCCTCTTCGACCCCTTATCGTGATTGTTACTTCTAGCTAGACGAAATACTTATATGCATTGGTAATGTCATAACTTTAAGAGCCAATATCTTCAAAACGGTTTGTTGGAGGAGAGTAACTCACAAAGTCAAAATGAATCATCTGGGCGAGACATATCTAATAGCCCAGTCAGATATGTACCTATTGTACCAAAACCAATATGCAACACTACTTTCTGAATTAGAATTTATTATATTACTTACTCGATTTTCTCCTGCGACTTCGCACTCTTTATATTGACGGATACATGATCACGAAAACTCAGCTTACAAAATGTAAATACATTGGGAACGAAATAGCACAGTCAATGAAAAAATAAGTTTTTAAAAAGATCCTATAATCCGATTAGGCCCAGTTGTGAATCTAAATCATCCGGGGACACACAAAAATTTCATCAAAATCGGCCCACCCGTTTAGGAGTTCAATCACAACACACGTACGGGAGGAGAACTTTATACAGGGTGGTGCCTAGCGCGACGCAGCATAGGGATTTCAATGGTAATTTCTTTATGGCCAATTACCTGCGCCCCTAATTATTTTTCAGCAAAGGTCTAAATACGTTTTTTTTATAGAAAAAAATACATTACTTATAATTTTCCGTTTTTCAATACCGTAGAAATTAACAAAATTGCCTTGGAATTACCTAAAAAAACAGCGATCACGTTTCATTATTTGCCTTTGACATTTATTAAATTTATACTTGTTTATAAATTAGTTAATCATAATAGTACATTATATATCAAGGTAGAGAAGTCCACTATTATTGCCTGAGCACCAAGATTACATCTCGAGGCGCTTGCGCCGAGGGGTGTAAGGTGCGAAGGCAATAATAGACTTCTCTACCGTGGTATATATACTATTTTTTTCACTACTAGCACTTGAAATCCTCTAAATTAACATATTATATTGATAAGAGAGTTAACGGTTGGACAGAATTGTTTGTTTCTTAATTTAACATGTCAATCAAGTACGTGGAAGTACAAGTCAAACAGGCCGTATTTTGTTCTGACATTGAGATTTTTCAAAGAGCAATTTCGTTCGAATTTTTTCAAAATGTGATAATTTTAGGTATGTAATTTCTCTGGAAATTGCGAATGGTGGCAATTATTCGTTTTAGAGAACTTGTCTAAACGTTCATTGAGCGAAATTTCGGGTTGTGTTTTCTAAAAGTGACAGCGTGACAGTTCTCATTATTGACTACTAGTTAATAATAAAAAATTATTAACCACTTTGAACAAATGCCGAGAAAGCCTACTTTACAAGTGGAAAAAAGGTTAATAATCATGTCATCAGACGCTAGTAGTGAAAAAAATTGTTTATCATGTAGGTATGTAACTGAAGAGAAAGAGGAAATGTTAAAGTTGTTTTATGCCCGCCAAGTAACGTCTTTATTTACTGTGAAGTAACCCAATCGACCGATTCCAAGCAGTACCACAGTAGACAGAATTGTGCGCAAGTTTCAAAGAACAGGAACAGCACTGCAAGTGCAATAACGTTCAAAATGTCCTTCAAAACCATCAGGAAAACGACAATACATTCAACGGTTTGGCTACCGTAGCGGAAAATCCGAATATAAGTTTAAGAACAATTCTTCCTCAAATCTATTTCTTTTTCTTCGATTATGTACCCTGGTTCCGGAAAATGATAAACAAATAGTATCTGATGCAGATGCAGCATTACATTCTCTAAAGAAAATTACCCCATAAACGTTTTTTCTTGCGTCGGTTAGTTGAAACAGAATTAAATATGAAAATCATTCATTTCATTTCATTTCATTTCATTTATTCGTTGTTGCTTTACCTTATAGTAGGTGGCAACACCATGTCCCTACTTAATAAAACAAAACAAGTACTATTTACCCCCCCAACAAGAAACGGCACTACAAGATAATAATTCAACCTCGCACGACGATAATACAATCACCACACCCGTCAAGATACCGCCTATATTTATTCATGATGCTTCAAATTACAAGCAGGTCATCAATGATATCAAATCAAACGTTAAGAACGGATTCACCATTAATAATAAAGGTTCCCAAATTAAAGTAAACTTAAATACCATCGATGATTACAGAGCGCTCACAGCCTACTATGATAAGGAAGGCAACGTCAAATACCACACGTATCGAAGCCCCGATACCGCCAATCTTTCCGTAATAATTAGGAATCTCCCGACATCAATCACAGACGATGAAATTAAAGAAGAACTACTGCTCAAAAACTTTTCTGTATCTAATGTAACACGCCTACGCAATAAGGACAAACAACCTATTCCTATTTGTGCAGTACTCCTGGCCAAAGAAGAAAAATCTAACTCCATATTCCAACTAGAAACCTTATAGCACTGCAGAATAATAGTTGAGCCGAGACGGGGAGGCAGTGGCATACCTCAGTGTACACGCTGCCAGCGTTACACCCACACGAGGAACTATTGCAAGTTACCCCCAAGGTGCGTCAAATGCCTAGGGGATCACCATTACTCCGAGTGTACCAAACATCGGGAAGAAAAACCGCGCTGCGTCAACTGCGAAGGATAACATACAGCCAACTTCAAAGGGTGCCCACATTACCAACAACTAATCAGCAACAAAAACCTAAACCAGTCTAATAACCGAAACATTGCCAAAAACCATCCAAATACCGGCAGATACACTTCCCCACACACGAGCTATGCCCAACTGTTTCACAACAAAAACACCATAACCTCAAACGTGTAACGGTCCTAAGGGTTACAAACTACCCTTTGCCTATTGGTAACCCAAGGACCTCCAAAAAATCTTCCGTTCCTAAACCCCCTCCGGTTCACCCATACAACACTGTATGGTTGGTTGCCTATGGTTCAGGTTCACCGGGAGATGCTGCGTAGCTCTACAGCCGGAGATATCAGGTCTCCACTTTTAATAAACTAAAACCTTGTTTTTTCAAGAAAATATAATTAAACAAATATATGTACAAAATATTTACAAAATAAAGAAAACTAAAAATGATTGAATGCGACCCAAGTAGGAGGGGTCGACCGGGACAATTGACACTCGTGGTAGTTTTGTTAACCTGTAACTGATATCACGTTAGCTTCCAGAATGAACAACCGGTAGGTAGTTTCAAAGACCACTTCTATGATTCAACTTTACACGGGATCAATATAAATCAAGTAAGTTTTGCGTTAGACGCTCAAGTACAAAAATATTCGGGGTAGATTACAGGAAGGCTGGTTCCAGTCGAGCGCGAATTTACATTCGCAGCGTCTACCGAAATTTCACCACAGGGATAACCTAATTCTGAGCACGGCTATACAGCCGTATACTTTTTCCACGGATGGTAACAGGAAGAGCGCGGTCCTACGACCTGCACCTCTTTGTACTGTATAGTCAGGTAACCCCAAATTAACGGCACGGCTATACGGCCGTACACTTTTAATTCAGGAAGGGTTTCAGAGCGCGGTACTACAACCGGCACGTCTGAGGTAAATTATTCAACAGGGCGGGTGTCAGAGCGCGATTTACAATCGCTAACGTCTGACCAGGAAACAGGAAAGAATTTCTTAGGATCAGGAAAACAATTCTAAGACGAGTCCCCTTTCTGGTCTGGTTTCTGTTTATATAGTCTGTGGAAGGAAGTGGGAATGTAATGGTGATGGTAATCGTACTGGTGGGAATGTCCACAAACATGACGTCTTTGAAACTACCGCCCTCTCCTGATAGAAATCTAGATTAATTTCCAATTCCTACAGGAGTCAAATTACAAATTAATCTTATAACATTTCACATCATTACATACCACCCCTTCCTGGGACTAGACCGGTTTGGCTAGACCTAGTGCCACCGCATCCTGTCGTTTCAGGTATAATCTTTGACCCGGTGCAACGAGGATGGCTGCCCTTCGGTTGTTTCTTCTGTTTTTCCGCTTCATTCTTCTACTTAGTATCTTCGTGTCTCCCAATGTTTCTCCACTTCCACTCACCTTCCCCATCGACCTTGGTTTACCCCTGCTTTCTAGTATTTGATTTGCGGGTTGTTCCGGAAGTGGTTGTATCCCCAAAGTTTCCATTTTGGTCCCCTCATCGCCGCTTGGAATTTTCCCCCATTCCATTGGTGCTTCCCAAATTTCTCTTAATTCTTTGTCCGGAGTGGGCAGTGTTGGCCAATCTACCATTGGGGATGGAGTGGAACCCTGGCTGCTTTGATGTATCTGGCTTACTATTTCTGGTGTCTTCTTTTCACCGCCTCCTTCCTTTCCCTTATACGGGCTGTAAGGGCTCCCAAATAACCTCTTCATTTTCTGATTTAATTCTTCTACATCCACCTTTCTTTGCTTGCCTGACCGTCCTTCATTCTTCTTGTCTTTCTTTGTCCTTCTTACCGGTGCCATCTCGACCTGACTAATTTTTCCCTGCTTGGTTTCCTTCTCTTGTACTGTGTTCAATGCCCCTCCTTCTACCATCTCTTCTATTGGTATGGAATGTATCAGATTATCATCAATGTCTTGACCCATCACCCTAATATCTTTGACATGTACTCTTAGATATTCCCCTCTTTTCTTCTTACCTTGCAATTCCACAATTACAGGAGATATAATTCGTTTTATTTCATATGGCCCATCATATTTTGGTGTTAGTTTATTCGAAATTCCTTTTGCTTTATCCGACAATATATGCTCCCTGCAATATACCAACTCACCCACTTTAGGTTTATAAGGCCTTCTTCTCAAATTGTATGGTTTTCTTTGTTCCTCGAACGCCTTACTTAGTGCTTCCCTGGCCAATTGTCTCATCTCCTGTACTTTTCCCATCCTTTCTTCATGTTCCTCAGGTTGTAACTCCTCGCCTTCCTGCTTTGATTTCACTTCCCTAATTAATGTGCCTGTTGGTAGGAGTTCTCGCCCATAGTTCAGGAATGCTGGACTAAATTTAGTGGAATTATGTCTTACCGTATTCATTGCGAATGCTATTTCCGCCAACGTAGTGTCCCATTTCTTAGCTTCCCCTTTTGTCACCTGTGCTATCATAGTACCCACCACCTTGTTAGCTCTTTCTACCGGATTAGCCTGGGGTGTATATGGTGGCGTTAATCTTTGTTTTATTCCCCATTCCTTCAACACCTTTCTAAAAGCCTGACTTGTGAATTGGGATCCATTGTCTGATATCACCGTCCTCGGACTGCCAAATTGGTAAATAATGTTTTCCTGAAACTGTCTGATTAACACTGCACTGGTTGCTTTTCTTATGGCCTTTATCTGCACCCACTTAGTGAACTTGTCTTGGAAAACGATCGCATAACAGTTCCCTTTGCTGGACCTGGGGAATGGACCAATTAAGTCTATGCTCACCGTTTCCCATGGTTCATCTACCCTCGTGAAGTACATTTCTCCTGGTGGCTTCTGTGTGGAATGTTTATATCTCAGGCACGTGTCACATTTTCTTATGTATTGTATGATGTCTCTTGTGCTTCCAGGCCAATAATAGTTCTGAAAAACCCGGGAGATGGTTTTCGAACTTCCCAGATGTCCCGCTGTAGGTTCATCATGGCATTCCTTCATTATGCGCATCCTTTCTGTCTTGGGAATGCAAAGCTTCCATCGGCTTTCCAAACCTTCTGCAATTTCCGGTGTGCATCGTGGGAACGACCGGTACAAATATCCCTGCTCTATCTTATATTCCGGAAACTGTTCTGGGTTCGTCTGTACCTTTAACATTAAACTGTCGTACCACTTACATTCTTTATTTTCAGGTGTCTTCGGCTCTTCCTCCAATGGTTGTATTGGAGTCAAATTCTCAACTTCCTCATACCGGCGAGATAATGCATCGGCTACCAGATTCCATTTTCCCTTCCTGTATATCACCTCAAAGTCGTAGGGCTGCAATTGTAATATCCATCGAGCTAATCGGGACGTGGGTTTTTCCATTGTGGTGAGCCATTTTAGACTTCTATGATCTGTGATTACTTTAAAATGGTAACCCTCCAGATATCCTTTTAATTTCTCAATGGCCCACACCACTGCTAAGCATTCTTGCTCTATTGTGGAATAATTGCGTTCTGCCTGATTTAATGCCCTACTAATATATGCAATTACTTTTTCCTCACCTTCTTGCTCCTGTGTAAGTACAGCTCCTAGTCCACTATTGCTTGCGTCTGTTTGCAACACAAAAGTTTCTTTAAAATCAGGGCATGTGAGTACCGGTGCGGTTGTTAATGCTTCCTTTAATTTTTCAAAAGCTTGTTGTTGCTGTTGACCCCACTGAAATTTATTCTTCTTTTTCAGAAGTTCCGTTAATGGTTCCGCCAATTTCGAGAATTGTGGAATGAATTTTCGATACCAGGATGCTACTCCTAAAAACCGTCTTACTCCTTTTACATTACCTGGTGCTTCCATTCCCACAATAGCTTCTACTTTCTCCGGATCTGGCCGGACTCCTTCTCTATTTACCACATGTCCTAGATATTTAAGCTCTGTTCTACAAAAGACACATTTTTCTATTTGTAGTTGGAGACCATTCTCCCTTAGCCTACGTAGAACCTCCTGCAAAATGTTTAAATGTTCGTTAAAACTCTTACTTATTATGATGATGTCATCTAGATATGCGAATGCTTTTTCTTCCATTTCTGGTCCTAATATTTCGTCTAGTAACCTTTGAAATGTTGCTGGTGCTGAATGTAAACCGAACGGGAGTACTTGAAATTGAAATAGTCCTCTTCCTGGGACAGTGAAAGCGGTTACAGGCTTACTTTCTTCACTCAGAGGTACCTGCCAGTATCCATTTTTCAAATCTAGAGTACTAATATATCTGGCTTCTCTTAATCTATGTAGTATCCCTTGGACTTGTGGTAAAGGGTACGCATCTTTGACTGTTCTTTGATTAACCTGTCTATAATCAATGCAGAAACGATACTTGCCTGATGGTTTCTTGACTAACACGATGGGTGAGCTCCAAGGACTTCTGGATGGTTCTATTACCTTGTCCTCTAACATCTTATCCACTTCTTCATTAATGATTGCTTGTATGGCTGGATTTCTTGGATAATACCTTTGTTTGCATGGTTCTGCTTCTGGTTTTACCGTTATTGTATGTGTAATTGCAGCAGTTCTCCCTGGCGAATTTTTAAAATGCTCCAATTCTGTTTCTAGGAACTTATTCAAGATGATTAACTGGTTCCCCTCTAATCCTTTGATGCCATCTAACCTGGATGCATGATTTACATTTAAATCTATTACCTCATCAAAGAGCTTCATCGTTTTCTGTCTGAAATTTAACTGGACGTCCTTCTGTATCAAGAAATCCATTCCTATTATTATGTCGGATGTCAGTCCAGGAAGGTGTTGATATTCCAGCTCCATGTGATTCCCCCCTATCTGGCTGGGAACTCGACATCTTCCCTTCGTGTTTACCTCCGTACCATCTGCTAATTGGACCGTTATCGCTTGGCCTGCTGCTGGTAACATTTTTTTATGTTTGAGTAATTCAACTACCTTGTTCCCTATATAGGATCGTGCTGCCCCTGTATCGATTAATGCTAAAAAGGGATTTCCAAAAATTCCGATTGTCATAAACAAACGACAGTCTTCATCTGGCAGGACTGGTTTCGGCGACTGGTTTGTATGACATAGACAATTATTTGGATTAGTAGTCAATTTCCTACTAAATTCTGTTTCAGGATATTTGGCCATGTTGTAGAGGGACTCCTGGGGTTCCTTTACTGGCGTTTCTCGTTTCCCGTTCTCTGGCAATTGCAATCTTTGGACAAGATTCCTTCTTTTCCACACCTAGAACAAAAGGGTTTAAACTCACCCCGACAAAACCTCCTTTGATGGCCCCTTTCTCCGCAATTCCAGCAAACTTCACTCCTTTGGTAACTACTTCTATCCTCTTTTCTTCTCATTGTATTTGTTGCTTCCCCGCTTACTCTATCTGGACTTCTTTCTAACCTATTAGGTGCTGTTCTTGCTTCAAACCTTACCCTCGGGCTACCCCAATTGTGACTGACTGGATTTACTGTTTTAGGCAACCTTTCAAATTCCCCTGCGAATTCCAGTAAGTCCGATAAGCTGTTGAAGTCCCTTGGCCGAATATAATGTTTATATTCTGTTCGCAGATTTTCATATATTCTATCCAATTGGCTGTGCCTGGACATTTCTCCCTGCCTTCGGATTAATGTGAGTATGTCCGTGATGTAGTCTGCTGCCTTTTCCCCTGGCCGTTGAATTCTGTTTCGGATGTCTTCCTCCAGCTTAAATCGATACCTGTATGGGAGGAAGTATATCTCGACACTATCGACGACATCGGCCCAATTTCTCCACCCATCTTTGTGGTTCCTGTACCAAAGCAACGCTTTACCTTTTAGCATTTCCGGTAAGGTTCTTAATAAATCTTCATTCTCGAATCCATAACAAGTTTTTAATTCTTCCACCCTTTCTAGGAATGATATTGGATCACCAGTACCATCAAATTTAACTCCCCACTTCCGCACCTTATCACTTAGTTCTGCAGCTGTTGGTTTACCCACTGGCACTTGCCCTGGCTCCCTTGTGTGCTGATGTCTCTCTGATCTGGAAGTGGTCTCATACCTGGTTTTTGGTATTGTTCCTTTTGAAGTTATGGATTCTTTTTCCTTATGTTCTTCTGGTTCTAGGTCACTTGCAGTTCCCAGTGGATCACGAATATACCGTATTAACCTGGCCCTCAACTCCTCGACTGTACCAGTGGACTTCACTCCCCTATCGTCTAATTCTGCGATTAATTCTTCCTTCCTCTTTGTGTAGACCCACCCGATCTTTGGTTCGGGTTCCATTTTCTCCGCCTGAGGTTCGTCTCCTGGCATCTCGTGGTACGTATGTAACTATTCCCTAATTAACTAACTATATTACAGGTTCTGGAAAACTAAAAGAAATAAAAATTATCCTGGAAAACAAAATTAAATTCAAACTGGAAAATTACACAAATCCTTTTTGGAAGCTAGAATAGTTTTAATTGTTAGTAGCTTACTTGCATGTACTTTTCTCTTCTTTAAACTGCTCGGGCGCCACTTTTTATGGTCCTAAGGGTTACAAACTACCCTTTGCCTATTGGTAACCCAAGGACCTCCAAAAAAATCTCCCATTCCTAAACCCCCTCCTGTTCACCCATACAACACTGTATGGTTGGTTGCCTATGGTTCAGGTTCACCGGGAGATGCTGCGTAGCTCTACAGCCGGAGATATCAGGTCTCCACTTTTAATAAACTAAAACCTTGTTTTTTTCAAGAAAATATAATTAAACAAATATATGTACAAAATAAAGAAAACTAAAAATGATTGAATGCGACCCAAGTAGGAGGGGTCGACCGGGACAATTGACACTCGTGGTAGTTTTGTTAACCTGTAACTGATATCACGTTAGCTTCCAGAATGAACAACCGGTAGGTAGTTTCAAAGACCACTTCTATGATTCAACTTTACACGGGATCAATATAAATC